>NC_073313.1:78518919-78806093 GCF_027595985.1 Sorex araneus | reverse complement strand
CATCTTACCCACCACCCCTGCATTATCTCTCTGGTCCATGACTTGCTTTAATTTTATACTCTGTGGCTGTTCACAATGGGTGTCCTTCCTATTCCAACCCCAAATCTTACTGCTGAAACTTCTTAACCAGGCAGGTTGCTCCCGTTTGGTTGTGGGTAGAAATGAGTAAAGAACTGACCATCGTAGACGGATGCACAAGCAGCTACTCTCAGTGACTGTTGTCAGGAAGGGGAAGTGAGTATCTAAGGTAAAGGGGGGGAAGGGAGGCTTACTTTTCATGCCACTTCTTTATATTTTTTAAGTATATGTATTATTTATATATATATATTTAAAATATTTTAGTGTGAATATATTACCATTTCAATCGATAAATATACAAATTTTATTTATTTATTTATAAATAAGAGCAATAGCGATAGCAATTGACTGGAGCCATAGCACAGCGGTTAGGGTGTTTGCCTTGCATGCAACTGACCCTGGTTAGATTTCTCTGTCCCTCTTGGAGAGTCCGGCAAGCAAGCGAGTGTATCCCGTCTGCACTGTATGCAAGCTACCTGTAGCATATTCGATATGCCAAAAATAGTAACAATTCTCATACTGGAGATGTTACTTGTGCCCGCTCAAGCAAATCGATGAACAACTGGTTGACAGTGCTACAGTGCTTATAAATAAATCAATGAAGACTATCAGACATTTACAATGAGAAAGAAAGATAAAATCCTAGGTTTCAATACCATAAATCAAGTCCCCCATTGCCTTTGTGAACATGTATGATGCAATGAGCTGTGGAGACAGCAGAGCTGGGTTCAGATCCCAGCTCTGTCTCTCCTATACATGAGACTTGGGGATGGAAGAATAAATGGTACATCCATCATAGAGTTGAAGTGAAAATATAAGGTCGATAAATTTTGCAGCAGTATGAAACCCAGTAAGTCTTTACCCTATTCTCTTCCTATCCCTTACTCACCTTTCATTCCCTGAGGACAACACTAGCCATATCTGCTCTATTCCATCCTCTTAGCAACATCTAACTCTGAGTACTAAAGAGTCTGGGACATTGGTGCCATTGTGGCATCAAGCTCTCAGGTGACTCTCTGCTCCCTCTCCCGCCCTACATAACATTTAAAAAGCAAGCTTGCCTTTAATCCTCTCAATATCTGAGTTTACCCTCTTGCTTGAGAATTTACTGGGGAGACAGGTGGCAGTTGAGGCCACACTGAGAGTGCTCCGAGGCTATTCCTGACTCTGTACTGAGTGACTCCTGATAGTGCTCAGGGCACCTTGCGAAACCCAAGGTCAAGGCTAAAGTGACAGCATTTAAGGAAAGTGTTTACCTCCTGTGCTATCTCTTTGGACATTGCCTGTGCAATTTTGACCTGAGGAAATCCCCATCCATTTTTCCCCACAGGACTTTATGTATCTTTTTTTTTTGCTTTTTGGGTCACACCCAGCTATGTACAGGGGTTACTCCTGGCTCTGCACTCAGAAATCACTCCTGGCGGTGCTCAGGGGACCAAATGGGATGCTGGGAATCAAACCCAGGTTGGCCACATGCAAGGCAAACGCCCTACCCGCTGTGCTATCACTCCAGCCCCTGTATCCATTTTCTTATTTTCTTGTAATGGAAGGTGAGTATGTGTGTGGTGGGAGATTGAAGGATGGGGTGAAACACCTAACATAAATTATGAAAAAAGTGTCCTGAATGTTAGAAAATGTCTTTGAATGGACACTATCAATTCACCTTTATTCTAAAACCTGCTCTAAGAGCAAGCTTTGTGTAGACTTAAGAAATGTACAAATAGAGGGGTATTTTCTCTTCTCGGCCGGCGTGGGGCTATGGCTTAGTTCACAATCTAGAGAAATGGCTGCTACTTTGATTACCTTCAATATTTCAACAAAAAACTCACTTTTATTATTTGGAGTTTCCCCCGAAAGTCAGACAGACCTGCTAAAATGGAACCGTTTCACATTGCTGACAATTAAGAGATGTTAAGTTGCGCAGCCGCGGCAGCAGCCAAATGGTTTTGGAATTCTGTATAAAGTCCAGGGAAAATTCTGCCAGAAATTGCATAACCCAGCTCACAGTCCCAGTGCATTGTTGTAAGAAGCCGCTCTGGGTGCCAAAATGGGTTAGAAGACCTCTGGAATCAAAGTCTTTAGGAGCAGAGGGTCCGTTTTGCGCTCAGCAGCTCCAGATTTATCTGGGCCGAGGGCGTGCTGGTGACGCCCACTTCCCATGATTGCCTATGAGCCCATTTTCGGGAGAAATGCGGCGTGGAGTCCACCATATTATGAGGCGCGGGAAGGGGGGTGAGAAAAAAAGAGGAAAAGGAAAAAAAAGAGTTATGTACTTGGAACAGTGAGACTACATATCTCTTCATTCTAAGCAATGGAAAACTAATTATCAAATGCTTCCTTGGTAGTAGGGCTGTCTTCCTTGGGGGGAAACTCCAACAACAATAGTGAGTTTTATGTTGAAATATGGAATGTAATCAAGGTAAAAAGAAAATGAAGTGAAATTCATCAGTTATGCAGGCAGGGGTGGGGGGTGGGGCGGGATGTATACTGGGGTTTTTGGTGGTGGAATATGGGCACTGGTGAAGGGATGGGTGTTTGAATATTGTATAACTGAGACATAAGCCTGAGAACTTTGTAACTTTCCACATGGTGATTCAATAAAAAAAGAAATGTATAAATATAAACATTCTATAAGTGTTTTGATTTATTTGGGAATCATTTTTCTGTAAATAATGTCCATGATTTTATTTCCTTTCAGAATGTAATAGGACTGTTCAGCAGCTGCCAGAGTGATGAATTTGTCGCCGGTTTCTAATGATCTGACATGTTGTCAAGAACAGAAACATTATTTTATAGCAAGTCCGTGATTCCGGTCATGACTCCTGTTAATGAGTGGAACATGTTTTTCCCACAAAATCGACAACAGTTTGAAACTGTAGGGAAAACACTAAACTTACCGTTTGTTTGTTTATATGGAGGCACCTAAGTGGTGCTCAGGAAATCTGGGAGTCACTCCTGGAGATTATTTTCAGGCCAAGATTTCAGTGGCCTATGAATACCGCACTGTGTGGTGCTGGGAGTCATCAAGGATACCACAACAGTGCTCAGGGTGCCCCCAGGACCACACTCAGGGCCATGTAAATGGAACTTGAGTAGGGCACATGCCTCTTGTACTTTTAGCACCCTATGGTTTGCTCTTTCTGGGTTTACAAAATGGTTGAAACTTGTGAAAAGATAGACCCAAGTGATTTAGAAATCCTCAAATTTGGGGACTGCTTTCAGCCATCACTTAATCCCCACGTATTTGGTATTTTGTTGTTTGTTTCTGGGCCATATCTGGCCATGCTCAGGGCTTACTCCTGATTCTGTTGCTCAAGGATCACTCCTCGTTGTGCTCAGGGGACCATATGTGGTATTGGGGTTAAATAGGGTTGGCTTAGTGCAAGGCAAGTACCCTAACCTCTGCACTATCTCTTTGGTCCAAGTATGTATTTATTGAGAGAAGATGCAAGTATGTTATGCTTAGGTCACTACCTCCAACAGCTTATAGTTTACCTGGGCAAACAAAATACAACCATTGGAGTGGTGAATGATTACACCCAGAATACAGCAGATGAGAAGGTTTTCATGGGCAAGACATTATGTCACGTTTAGTCAGACTGTGGATGGAGTAGGCCAGATTTTCCAGGTGTACCTTGGGTAAAATTGGACCTCATTTATCAAGTCCACAAGCAAATGTTCTTCATTAAATACCCCCAATAAATCTACCAAGTCCTTCGGGATATTAGCATGCAGTGTTTTTTTCCTTCCTGTGCTCTGCCCTAGATGCCTGTGAACTAGCTGGCAAACATTAAATACCACAAAATTCCCTCTGTAACAAGTTTGACCAATGATTCCTGCCCAGGACTATAATCCTCACTTTTAATAGGAGTCCCAGAAGTGACAGTGACCATCTGTGATCCCATGCAGTGTTCGGGACAGGAAGGAGAACAGGGGTGGAAGGGTAAATGGAAACAAGACTAGGAACATTAGGGAGTCAAACTTATAGTTGTTTCTGGCCCTGACCGTTCTGCATTTGGTGCAATAGAGAAAGGATCTAGTTATACCTAATCAGATAAAACAAATGAAGTAGATAATGTTCATAATTATAATGTCTGTCACCTTGTGGAAGCTCCATAAATATTTGATTGTGCACAAAGGTTTTAAATAGTTTAACTATACAAATATAAGAAAGTAATGGCTGACTTCTAAGAGTTATAAGTACTGAGAAAAATCCATGTTCTCCACTAATATGTAGGCTTTCTGAGGGCAGGAACTTTATCTTGTTGACTGCTGACAGTGTTTTAGTCAAGTTCCTTTGGTTGTCAGCAACAAAAATCAAATATGTTTGAACTGACATTATTGTCAGTTCCAGTTACTCAAGGAAAAGGGAATTATTGAAATAGTGTTGTAACATAAAACAATTTATCATAAGGTTAAAGAGCAAGGCTTGCATAAAACACAAGGGTTTACTGATCAGGAGCTACAGGCATAGTCTCCATTGGGGAAACTTCTTATGACGGCAATACTACTGGAAAAAAACTCACAGATTTCTACTGTCTTCATGTTACCAATTTAAGTTAGAACCAGTGGACTGTTTGAAGCAGTTGAGCTGAAATTTTGTGCTGTCTTGAGTAGCAAAAGGAGGTAGCAGAAGAAAGTTCCAGAGTGCACTTTGGTCTTGGTAGTGGTAGGACAGGAACTTAGAATATCCAAGAATACCCAGACTTCAAGAAAAATAACTTTTCAACAAGAAATCAGGGTGTAATGGCTTGGAAGCTAGCCTCACACGCTGGGGGAAAATCATCCCAGATAGAGAAGGGAACACCAAGTAATATGTGATTGGAAACCCCAAGCAGGGAGGGAGACGCACGCTGAAAGACTAGAGACTGTACTTGATGGCCACTCAATATCCCTACTGCAAACCACGACACCCAAAAGGAGAGAGAGAACAAATTGGAATGCTCTGCCACAGAGGCGGAGTGGGTGGGGGGATTGGACAGGGGGGTGGGAGGGATACTGGGTTCATAGGTGTTGGAGAACGGACATTGGTGGATGGATGGGCTCTCGAACATTGCATGGCTGTAAAACAAGCACGAAAATGTGTGAATCTGTAACTGTACCCTCACTGTGAATCAATAATTTAAAAAATCAATAAATTTAAAAAAAGAAATCAGGGTGTAGTCAGAAATGGACAAGAAGGTGAGTGAATCCCCAAGATATATACCCATGATAACGAATTAGGGGCATATTTTGGAATTCTTCAGTGACAGTGCAATACTGCTTAGAGGAGTTTTTGCCTTCACTCTCTTGCTTCATTCTTACAAGTTTTACCAAGATATATTGAGAAAACTAAAGTTTTCAAAAATAATTCCAAAATTATAAATAAGAATGGTGTTAGAAAAGGTGAATTTTAGAAATCTTGAATACATAAGTCTACCTCACTTTAAGGAGAATTGGTGTATGAAAATGAAATTCATTATTTGTCTGTGGTATTGCTTTATCTCTCTCCAGCAGAGTCCACAACTAATTATACTCTTTTGTGAAGGCACTTCTCCTTACAGCTTTCTTAGAACCCCCCATATCTAAAAATACATTTTGATACCAACTTCTAGAGGCCATCAGCTCTAATTAGAGAGTGCTCAGATGTCTGAGAAGAAAAGCAAAGAGGGATGCTGCTACCAAGTCTCCATGTTACCATGCTAATGGTATGATATTCACAAAGTGATATTCACAGAAACGACAGGGGAGTCATATGGCATTCAGGGCCTTACATTGGAGCACCCTGGTATGAGAATAAAAATTTGAACCTAAAAGGAATCAACAATAAGGAGTAAATTTAAATATTGAAAAAATCATCTCTAAATGCTTGATAAAACTACAGATGTTTTCTTAACTTATGCAGTCCTATGCAAATTATTATGTAAATTAAGAAAATTGTAAGGGCTGCAAATTCCCAATTTTCCAAGATTTACTTATGTAACCTAGTATTCATCGTGGAAACAAGTTTGAGGGATTTTGCTTATACCCCATATCACTTAGACATGAGAAAAGATTAGACTGAAGGATATGCTATATAAATAGGGTGAAGGCATTCAAATCAGGGGACATACTAGATAGATGGGTAGAGGAATAGATACTTTTTTCACCTTCGAAATGTTAGCCAGCTCATCCATCATGCTTAGTTGGTTGTGGGCAGCTATGGGACTAGAAATGGAAATGAATCTGAGTTGCAGTGAATTTTGATGAAGGCCTAGTTCATGCAAGAAAGATTTGTTGGGGAAAAATTCCTCAGCCCACAAATTCCCAGAGGAATGGAAAACTTTAAAGGGAGTTACAGGGGGAGAATAAAGATCTATTATAACAGGCTCCATCACATCTGCAGACATGGGCTCCTTCGTGGGTGAAGACAGAGGTGCAATTTGTTTTATTCAACCTTATTGAGTTACTGTATACTACAGTGCTATTAATGCTGACATCATGCATACATCATTCTAACACCATGACCACTTAAGCATTGGGATATACTTTAGACTAGACTTCCCTGGTTGCCTCAGCAGGGAGTTTTATTGAACCTAAGAGTTCAGTTCACTGGGGCTGACAGTGATATGGGTCAGACTCTAGTCATCTTTATAGCCAGAAAACATTACCCATTCATGAACCCCAAACAGTGATGATAACACAATATGATAACACAATACTCCTATGCAAGTTGATTTTGGGTTATGGTTTTACATTTAACAATCCACACCACATGAAGAGCTGTTTTACCAAAAGACTTGCTGCATTCCAATGTATGACTCTACCATAACCTTTCCAGCCCAAATTTTTATTTAGACACTGTGATTTAGAATACTGTTACTAATAAAACTTCAGATTTACAATTTTACAACTCTATACCTACCACCAGAGTGTCAGTGCCCCTTCACTCAAACCTCAATATCACGATATTTTGGAGGGACTCTGGGTGCTCAGTAGCTGTTCCTGGATCTATGATCAGGAGTGATCCCTGGCTCTGGGGGACTATATATTGATTGATGCATGGCAAGTTTTCTATACCCTATGTTATCCAATGTCATAAGTTTTAAGCAGGTTCTCAAATCATGATTTCCAAAATTGTGTTACTATAAAAATGCTGCCATAGTCTTTTTATTGAAAACTGTGAGATACAGTTATAAAGCTTTCACATTTGAGTTTTAGTCATAAAACGATTGAACACCCATCCCTCCACCAGTGCACATTTTCCACCACCAATGTTCACAATATTCCCCTATACTCTCTCTTTACTTTTGGGCATTATGGTTTACAACATAGATACAGAGAGACTATCATGTTTGTCCCTTTATCTACTTTCAGCACACATCTCCCATCCCAAATGATCCCTCCAACCATCATTGATTTAGTGAGCCGTTCTCTATTCCAGCTACCCTCTCCCCCCGCTCATGAGGCAGACTTCCAACTATGCTGCCATAGTCTTGTACATGATTTTAAAAACAAATGTAAATCAGAATATGGAGTTGAAGTTGGGGGGATATTTTCTGGTATTGGAGCCGGTGGTTGTGAGGCAGGTGAGTAGTTGAAGATCCTACTGTCTCTCTTTTCAACTCCATAAATGCCAGCATGGAAAGGTTTCATGTTATAGTCTAATCTGTCATTGAGCCAAATGAAGCATAGGCCCTTTCTTTAACTCAGGTAAGGACCACAGAAGATACAGTCTTGTTTAAATCATAGTTACCCATAACAAGTTGTGTCTGTCCTTGTGGAAATTAAAAAAATTCCACACCAATAATAATTTGTCCATAATAATTCATTAACACTTCAAATTGTATGATAGAGGTGTTAGTGCAAAAGCGGGTTTTCCTATGTTGGTGGGTTCTTGAATATTGTATGAAATATTTACATATAAAACTCAGAAGATTGAAAATTAGTTTATTGTACAAAAAATGCAGATAAGTCTGGATCTTGCAGATGTCCAGACCTCTCATTTACCCATGAACAATGTCTCCAGTCCTGTTCCTGACACTTTCTGGTCCTGTGGATGACTTTCCTGTCTTGTCCCACGCAGTCCACTCACCTCCTGTGAACGATGACCAAGTCCTGTCCCTGTGCTGCTCTCTCTATCCCATGTACACTTTTGCTCTCTTCAGTCTCCGGCCACAGTCACATGCACGTGGACAAGAATCCTGTGCTCTGTACCCATTACTGGGTGTCCCAATTACACCCCAGCAGTGCTTGTCATCCAGTCTGGGCTTTCCTAGTCTCCAACTATGGCCACATGTGTATGGGTGAGACTCTTGTGCTCAGTACCATGTCACTACCTGGGGGTCGAGGCCCTGCCAATATATCTTAGCTCTCCTGGGCACCTGAGCCCTGCCTATATTTTACATGTCTGGCCCGCCTGTAGTGGGCTTCATGTCTGGGCACACAGCCCTACCAGATTTGGGGAGAGAGGAGACAGTCTAGAGAGCATGTTTTGAACAAGAGAGAGAGAGAGAGAACGAGAGGTAGGACACTGGGTTTCCTTTCATCTGCTGCCAAATCCCACCCCCCAGCCATCCATTCTATATTCTAACTGGTTACCAATTCCATGGCTGGAGAATTAAAGTGACCTGGTGCTCCACACTTCTGTACTATTTCCCACTCAGGGAGCGCTTTTCCAAAATTATTTTAGTGAATGGGGCAAAGGTTCATATTCTGAAACTATTGCTTGCTGGTGTGTGGGCGCTTGTCTCCCATGGGCCCCCTAGGGAACCATTCCTGTTCTCTAACTGGAGGGACAGGGGTATAGGAGCCAGATTCTAGATGGTTGGTCAAGTGTTCATTGAGATTCCAGAACTCTGGAGAGATAGATGTGGTTAGACATGTGACAACTAAAACCATTTTAGTAAGACCATGGGACATGAGAGAAAGTATTCCCATATAAAGAGATAAAAATATAAATAAATCCCTTATACCCATAGAAAGATATGGAAGAATAATTTACAATTGAATGACATACTTAACTAGTTGACTTGAATAGATTTTTCAGATCTTCTAGATGTGCTTCATACTTCTTATCCTTGTGGTTGGCATTGGAATCTAGATTTATTTCTATTGGAGAAGAGCTGCCTTTTTCAGAGTCTTCAGTGTCCTGATGTGAGGGAGCTACCCATTTCTTTCCTCTAGAGTGATGAATTCAACTAGGATTTCCTGGAACTTTAATGGCAGTTGGAGGAGAAAGAAGGACCAGGATTGTCTCTTTCAGATAGGGTGCAATCCTGATTGGACAATTCCATTTCTGTAAGTCTTAATTAACAGAAGAGTGCCTGGAAAGTATAAAGGTTCCCATGTTGATCTGGGGCTTGGGGAACATATGCTTGCCAAAATCTCAGAGCTTGTTGAAAAGAACTAAGGGAGAGAGCATGCTTCTGCAGCGAGGCACACTGAATCCAAAAGCACATCAATGTGAATAAATGGGCTTCCACAGAGAGCTTCAAAAGGACTGAGACCCGGGTCTGTGGAAGGAGCAATGTGTAAACAAAGCAAAGTCGAAGGAAGAACTTGTTTCCAGTTCTGAGAAGTTTCTTGATAGTTTCCTGATCTGTGTTTTCAAGGTCTGATTCATGCTTTTTACTTTTCCTGATGAATGAGGTTTCCAAGCGGACTGTAGATAATGCTACATTTCTAACGCTTTGGCTATCTGTTGAGTTATTTCTTCAGTGAAGAAAGGATGATTATAATTCTATAAATTATGGGGTAGTCCATATAGGATAAGAGCTTTAGTCATTTCCTGTGCTTTTTCAGACCTGGTAGGAAACACTTGATTTCATTCAGTGAAAGTGTCGACATTATCAATAATTATTGGAAGGCACCCTGTGTGTGTGTGTGGGGAGAGACTGAGTAAAGTCTAGCTGCCAATCTTCCCCAGGATATGTACCTTGTCTCTGTGTGCTGCTGATTTACTTAGGAGGCACAACTTCCTGGGAATAACTGCAAGCACAAATTTCACAACTCTGGCATACTTGTTCTAAGATCTTTGACAGCCCTTTTCTACTGTAAGACAGAACTTCTGAGGAAATGAAGTTTATCCCCCCCTAGATGACAAGAATCATGTAATCCCTTTATGGCCTTCCACTGGAGAGGTTGGTGCAAATGTAGTATGTCACCCTTCCAAATCCATCCTTTATTCTCTTAATATCTGCTGGATAGTGCCCATGATCTCTCTTCCTCTGTATAGGATGGGTAGGTGTCCCCAAGATCTAGAATAGATACCAGAGCCATGACTTTATCAGATGGTTGCACACTTTTGGCAGCCCTCTTGGCTTTCAGATCTACCCTCTGTTTCCTAGTGTCACCTCATCATTGTCTCACTGGTGGTTTCTGCAAAACATAACTGCTACCCTTATGGGCAGGCGCACTGCATTGAGTAATTTGAGAATCTGAGATCATACTTAACCATACACATATAACCATATAACCATACACATAGTTGTTTTCTCAGAGTCAGCGTCTCATGAACTGGAAGTAGAAGTTCACTTCCCCAGAAATAGAACAACACCAGACTCAACCTTTGAATAACCTTCATTGAATCTGTTATATCACCAATGCAGTGCCAAGAAAGCAGACTTAGATTCTGTGTATACATTGATTAATGTGTCTTCATTTAGCTCTAGGGCTCTGGTCAAAGCTATGAGTTCAGCTAGCTGCACTGAATGTCCTGCAGTCACACTTTCTTCCACAGTAGTGGAGGTTACCGTGGTATACCCAGACTTATGTGTGCCTGCTCCACAAAGAACCTACCATCTTGGTGGATGTGGCAACATCTTTTCTTTGAAATTATCCATATGAAGTCAGATATTTCTGGAACATTTCTAAGATATATCATGAGAGATCAATTTTCCTTGCATACTACCTTAAGGTCCTTTGCTCTTTTTCCAGTGCTCTCTGGTAAGACAATTTTAGTATATTGTAAAAAATACAAAGGTGCGTGCAAGGTATGGGGGAGATGTGATGTGTGCTATGTTGTTCTCGGGCTTTCAGGGTGGTGCTCTCGCTCTCTCACCGCTCTCGTTTGGTGCTCTCGAGCCACTGTGTATGGACTGGATAGGAATGGCCCCTCCTTGTGCTCTGCTTCTGTGTGTGCCACTGTGCTCTCTTCTGTCTGTCTCTCAATCTGTCTCTGTCTCTGCAGTCTCTCCTCTGGTCTCTTCCGACCTCTCTCTGTCTTTGCTTCTGTGTCTTCTCTCTGCTTCTGTGTCTTCTCTCTGATTCTGCGCCTTCCCTCTTGCTTCTGTGTCTTCTCTTTTGCCTCCGTGTCTTCTCTCTTGACTCCATGTCTTGTCTCTGCTTCTGTCTCTTCTCCTCACTTCTCTCTCACCTCTGCCCCTTCTGTCTTGTGTCTGTCCTTTCCCCCCTTATAGTCTTAGTTTACATAGCAATTACATAGGGTGGTGACACAAAGGTGGGTTGAACATTAACAAATCAACAAAGAGAGGTAAGACCATTTTTCCAAGAGATTAACAAAATCTCATCTAAGGAGATTACTCCAGATTACTAGGAGATCTGCTCAAGGGTAGAATCCAAACAAGGTGTGTCTCTTCCTTCCTCACCTAGTAATCCACTTAAATAGTTATAGTAAATTTACTTCTAATATTTCTAGCAATGTCATTCTATATGAGCACAGTAAGAGATATATCAGACTTAAAGTTTGGTTCTTCTTGAGGGCATTCACTATATGTTCCTCAGGCCAGGTTAGTCTTCCTAACCCCATCAGGGTCCTAGTCTCATCGTTACTTTTGGATCATGACAGCGTTTGTCTAAGCATTTGCCATGCTCTCAACTAATAGTTGAGTATTGTGACACTTTGGCCTGGCCCATTTTGATGCCAGGGTAGCTCACAGCTTGCCCTAGATCCATCCTGTCCCTCGTCGGGACCCTGCTTTTGGGGTGCTAGGAACTAAGGGCAACTGATTGGAGAAAGCAGATGCCCGAGAGTAAATATTATTGGAGTCAATCAGCTCCCAAGTTACAAAATATAATATTAACTGTCTTCCTGTGTCCATACAAAAAGGATATTGCTTTTAGGTAAACTAAGTTTCCTGCGGCAAGGCTAAAAGGACAAACCCCAAGTTATCCTACAGTATATCATCTGTGCTAGGCCTGAGACAGTCTACATTTGGAGCTTCTTCCGGAAAACTGAAGTAGCCTGACCTATAACCACACACACACACACACACACACACAAGCAGAAATATCCTGATGACAATTCCTTCTGTCCCTCACCAGATTCAGTATCTGTAATAGCTGAGTGGGTAAGCACCCATGAATGAGGCTTCTCTGTACCGCCTGGGTCAGTAAACGATTGCTAAGTGGGAGAATTACTATGTTCCCACTGGCCCTAAAGCTGTTTTCCTAGAGCCAGCATCTCATGAACTAGAAGTAGAAGTTCACTTCCCCAGATACAGAACTGCACCAGCCTGAACATTTGAATAACCTTCCTTGGACCTGTTATATCACCATAGGTTCTGAGAAAAGCCTGCGAATCTGTTGCCCAGATCAAGTTTCTTAGTAGATGATCTTGGGGATCGAGACTAGAAACTGGGAAGACTTTCCCCACTTAGATCTTACTGAGGGCTCTAGGGTAGCTGAACCTCTTTACACAATGTTCTGCTTGGTTTGCCAGGGCAAACTTGCCAACTGACACAACTCTGTAATACTGAAGTTCCTCACTTCCTCACTTTGTCCTGGTTCAAGACCTGACGTGCACTGAGTGCAAAGTTGAGTTAAGACCTGACGTGCACTGAGTGCAAAGTTGAGTTTCGAGTATTCCATACATGGAATAGATCCCTGTCTCCTGGATTCAGCTGCTAGTCTATGAGCCTCTAGATACTCTACATGAAGGATGGGGTCAAAGATCAACAATGCTTTTACCAGAAGATCTTTGCATCTGTGTTCATCAACAATATCAGACTCTAATTTTCTCTTCTTTGTGGTGTCTCTGTCTGTTTTTATTTTGATGTCAGGGTGATTTTGAAGAAATAGGGATTCATTTGTGGAATATTAGAAAAATAGTATGATATTATTTCCAAGGCCAGGGAAAACAGGGGCCAGGAGGGCTGGTCAATGGTTGGAAGTTACCACAAATGTGCATATACGGGAAGGGGAGTTAAGATAGAAAAAAGTCCAGTATGATAATAATATTTGGAAATGATACTTGGATAAGAACTGAGAATTGAGTGTTGAAAGTAGGTAAAGGGGGGCTGGAGAGATAGAACAGCGGGTAGGGCGTTTGCCTTGCACACGGCCGACCCGGGTTCGATCCCCGGCATCCCATATGGTCCCCCAAGCACTGCCAGGGGTAATTCCTGAGTGCAAAGCCAGGAGTAACCCCTGTGCATCGCTGGGTGTGACCCCAAAAGCAAAAAAAAAGTAGGTAAAGGGATATACATGATAAACTTTTAGTAACTGTATTGCATACCATAAGGGATGGGCGGAGAGAGGTGTCTGCTACAGAGGCAGGCAGGAACAGGTAGTTGGGGGGTGAGTGTGGGAAAATGTAGATATTGGTGCTGGGAAATGTTCACTGTTGGAGGGATGAGTGTTGGAACATTGCATGACTGAAACTCAATCGTGAACAGTTTTTCTTTTTCTTTTTGGGTCACACCCGGCAATGCCCAGGTGTTACTCCTGGCTCTGCACTCAGGAATTACTCCTGGCGGTGTTCAGGGGACCATATGGATTGCTGGGAATAGAACCTGGGTTGGCTGCGTGCAAGGCAAACGCCCTACCCGCTGTGCTATCGCTCCAGCCCCTCGTGAACAGTTTTTAATGCTCTGTCTCACAGTGATTCAAAAAATATTTAATTTTTAAAATGCCTTTAACTTTACTATCAGGGAAACCTCATTGTATTCATGGAAACCTGATATGTTTCTTGTAAAGTTCACTTGCTCCAACTCCCTTTCCAGTGCAGTTCTGAAGCTGACAACTATTAAGCCTTTTCTGGCCTGAACACTACAGTCCTGAGCAGACATGAGGGTTGCCCTCCTGGTTGACAAAGTTAAACTGGTGAGGACTGCAGTGCAGGGGAGCCGGCCTGTGCCCAAAGTACTCAAATCCCGAGTCTTCTTGTCTCTGGGAACACGAGTCCAAGTCTGAAAAGGAAAAGGAAGTAAGGTGCAGCCATGCACAAAACAGAACTGAGTTTGAGTGCTCACACATTCCCAAGACTGCACCAGTCTTGGGAAAACTCTCTTCCAAACAGTACTTGCACTGGGGGGAGTGCCCCCTTCCAATGCCTTGTCCTCCCATCTGTGAGAATAGAATAAACAGTCCCCGAGTAAACAGTCTCTGCCTCTGACTCTCCTGATGTGTCTTGGACTTGACTCTAGGCATCACCACCTGGGAGGGCTCAAGAGCTCTACTCTTGTGTCTGGGCACATCTCTGGGGGAGGGTCTGCGAAATTCCCTGCTGGGCAGCCTGATTTCCACCTGCCCTGACCAGGGAGCAGTCAAGAGCTACTTCCTCATGCCTGGGGCCCACCTCTGGGGCTGGGCCATTACAACTTCCCCGCTTCGAAACCTGAAAGCTGCGTGTACCCCCACTCTAGAAGCCATTTCTCTGGCGGGGTTCAAACATATCCTGGCACTGGAAGCCACCATACACTAAAATAAAAAGACTTTTTCTTTGACTCCATGGGGAACTGTACAAAAAGCTTTCTGTGGTGTGCTGAGCTTACAGCTCCAGCTCGCTTAACCCTGAAGACCCATGATCTTGTGGATGCTGTCTCAGTGTGAGAATTCAGCAAAGCCATGAAACTTGCGTGCCAAACACTGAACTTTCCCCCTGTACCTGGGGTCTGCCTTAGAAGCCCTTCTGCTGAGAACCTGTTAGTTGCTTGGCAACCGTATCTAAGCAGGCCAGGAGCCAACATGCCAGCATCTGAGTTCCCAGATAGGACATGGCTAGAAACTGCTAGCCAGCTACCAGAGACGCACTTCACCATTCAAGTTAACTCTTGTTAGAACAGCACCATGCTTCACTACATTTTTGTTCAAACATAGATCCTACATTTCTTGCTTTTCTCATGAACAAAGAAACAGACTTGGCCACATCTTCTGAAAAGACAAAACAGGAATTGATCATTTTTTTCTCTTCAAGGAAGACCCAACATAAAAGTTCTTTTGCACACATATAGCCATCAACCTTCGTTTTCTTTCCAAGGACATAACCCAAAGATACTATCCTTTGTACAGAACACATTCTACTTCTGCTGCTTCCTTAGCAAACACAGAGGTAAATTCCCAAACATTCTTCACATTGGAAGCAACAACTTCAACCATTTTTTTCAACATTTTTAAATTTTTAATTAGCGAATCACCGTGAGGGTACAGTTACAGATTTATACATTTTTGTGCTCATGTTTCCCCCATACAAATTTTGAGAACCAATCCCTTCACCAGTGCCCATTCTCCACCACCAGTAAACCCAGCGTCCCTCCCCCGTCCCCAGTCCTGTCTCCCCCCACCCCAAACTGACACTATGGCAGGGTATTCCCTTTCATTCTCTCTCTCTTATTAGGTGTTGTAGTTTGAAATAAAGTTCAACCATTTTTTTGGTTAGACCTGAAGCCCAAATGACTGCCATCCTTTGCCAGAAGGCAGTTGAAATCTACCACTTCTTTTGTAAGGGTAGCAAAACTTCTGGTCTAGGACAAAATGCACCAAGACATCTATGAATTTCTTTCCCTAAGCTTAAAATTTTCTCATAGGTGTATCACCCCAGGGTAAAGGCCTGGCTGTTCCCTGCCCTGCAAGGTTCAGGGAGAGATTGGACTTTCCTGCACTGTCTTCCTGCCCTCACTCCCCCTGAAAGCCTTTTGTCTCTGAAAGGAGAGTCTTTTCACCAGAATGATGAAAAAAAGCACAAACCTGAAAATTAGGAGAAATATAGTGCCCTGAACCTGGTGAGGAGTAATCCCTGAGCAATCCCTGAGTAATCACTGAGTCAAGCCCCAAACTTTCCCCCCAAATTACTGCTGGCTCTATGGGGGGCCGAGGATTGAATATCTTCTGAATATTTGTCAGCTGCATGAAAAGGAAGCACCTTACCTGCTGTACTATTGCTCCACCCCCCACCCATCCCCAATTACTATTCTAAGAGTTTAGGAATGATTGCAATCTCTGTGCAGGTTCTGCAGACTTAAACTGAACTTGATTTCTAGCCAAAGTGTATTTCTCTATTAACCTAATATAAATTAGTTTCTTCCTTTGTTTTAGAATTCTGTGTGTTCTTCAATTTGTATTATTCCAATATTAGGTATATTTGACTCTTACAATAGTCATTTATCTAACACTTTTCTATCTTCTGATCTTAAATAACTAAACTGTAAGATTTGTGGGGTGGTTAACGAGACTGTTTTGTACCAATATATACAGAAATTTCATAAATAAAAAGCAAACACCCCAAAGCCTTATGAATAAATGAATGAATCACTGTATCACTGTATCACTGTCATCCCGTTGCTCAAGGATTTGCTCGAGGGGATGCCAGTAACATCTCCATTCATCCCTGTCACGTTCAGGGTCAGGGGAATGAGACCCATTATTTTTACTGTTTTTGGCATATTGAATATGCCATAGGTAGCTTGCCAGGTTCTGCCATGCGAGATTCTGAATGAATAAATAAGTAAATAAATAAAGTCTTAATTGTTACAGGCCAGTAGTCCTAGAACAAAACTATTTTTTGTTACATTCTGAGTCTGATATACTTCTTTCCAACTCCAAGGATTGAGTCACTGTCACTGTCACTGTCATCCCGTTGCTCATCAATTTGTTTGAGCATGCACCAGTAACATCTTCATTGTGAGATTTGTTGTTACTAGTTTTGGTATATCGAATCTGCCACGGGTAACTTGCCAGGCTCTCCAAGAGGGGTGGAGGAATAGAACCTGGGTCAGTTGCGTGCAAGGCAAACGCCCTACCGGCTGTGCTATCGCCCCAGCCCAAGAATTGAGTAAAAACTGCAAAACTGAGTTGCAAAGTTCCTACAAAAGTCTAAAGAGAAAATCTTTATCATGATCTTGCTTAATTTATCTTTGGTCACTTCAGAGATTTTTCCAATGGAAGATCATAAGTTTGGACTGAATTAACAAATTACCACAACGGAGGTGGTGGAACAGGCCAAGAATACAGTGACTGAGTCTGAGATGCTTCTTCAATCTAGGGATCTATATTTTGCTCTATCTACTGGTATCAAGTTAAAGTTTCACACATGAGCAAATACACTTCTGTCATTCTCAGCCTGCTCAAGTTTTCCATATACTTATGATAACTTCGTACTATTTGTTCCTGTTCTATTTTCCAGCTCTCTAGAAGTCTTGAGCTTGCTGTGTCTATTGTGCTCCTGACTTCCCACTGATTTAATCCATACATAGAGAAAAGCTGTGGTGAAGGAGAGGCCAGCCTATTTCTCTGGTTTCATCACATTTCCATGCTTGCAAACTGGACTTAACTAGTTACAAAGTCCAAGCTTTCTTTCTCCTGCTTCTAGCTCTGGAGACAATAATAAAAACAGTGCTTTTAAGTCCTTACGTGTTCCGCTGGCTGCTTCTCTGTTTCCTGTGGCTGGTTTCTGAAAACTCCGCACTGAGTGTGCCATCTGGGTCGCCAAACATGTTAGAGCGAAAGCAAATTTTCCTGCACTGGTGGGTTCTGGTGAATAGTAAGAATATTTGCATACAAATCTCGGAAAATTGAAAGTTAGTTTATTGTACAGATAAAGTTGATGGGTTCAGGTTCCTCTCCAGAGGTCCAGGCCTTGTATCAGTGTATAATGACCAGGTTCTGTTGCTGTGGTGCTCTCTCTATCCTGTGTACACTTTCCTCAGTCTCCGGCCATAGCCGCATACATATGGGCGATATCCCTGTACTCTGGACCTATCACTTGGCGTCCCAACGGTACCCCAGCAGTTCCTGTCATCCTGTCCCGGATTTCCTAATCTCCAGCCATGACCATATGAGTGTGAGTGACATGCTGGTGCTCAGTACCTTCTCACGCCTGGCTATCCAATCCATTCCTGAACCTGAGCTTTTCTGGGCATTTGAGCCCTGCCTGTATTCTGTCCCTGTCTAGCCCTGATTCACCCACCTGTACTGGGCCCCATGTCTGGGCACGCTGCATACTTGATTCTGGGAGAGAGGACAGAGTCCAGCAAGTCTGTGCTCAAGAGGGCAGTGGGGTGAAGGGGACTGGAGGCTTCATTTCATCTTTCATCTCATTCTACATTTTGATTGACTACCTGTTCTGTGGTAGGAGATTTAAAGTGACCTGGCACTCCATACTTCTGCTCCTGCTGTATCAGACGGGCCAGAGAGATAGTACACGGGTTAAAGTTGATTGCCTTGTATTCTTGTAGACAATAGAAAAAAATGAACTCATGAAATTTGCTGACACATGGATGGACATGGACAGTACCATGCTGAGTGAAATGAGTCAGAGGGAGGACAGTCATAGAATGATCATGCTCATTTATGAATTATAAAGAAACATAGTATAAGAATAACCAGACAATAGAAGCTTAGGCCCAGAGGACAAGGTCTTAGTAGAAAGCTTGCCACAGTCGGGGAAAGCAGTTAGGTCCAGAGAAGAGACCACTATGACAATGATAGTGAGGATAGTGAGAAGTGATCACTCTGGACAAAAATTGGATTCTGAAAGGAGGTAAAGCTATATGCATGATACTCTAACAGCAACAGTATTGCAAACCAGTGTCAAGAAGAAAAAAAAGAAAAGTGTCTGCCATAGAGGCAGGCTGAAGGGCAAGAGAAAACTGGGGAGAGTGTGGAGGGAAGTGGATACCAGTTATGAAATGAGTACTGGAACATTGTAAGACTGAAACTCAATCATGAACAACTTTGTGACTTTGTATCTCACATTGACTCACTCAAAAATACCCCACAGGGGCTGGAGAGATAGCACAGCGGGTAGGGCGTTTGCCTTGCACGCGGCCGACCCGGGTTCAAATCCCAGCATCCCATATGGTCCCCTGAGCACGGCCAGGGGTAATTCCTGAGTGCAGAGCCAGGAGTAACCCCTGTGCATCGCCAGGTGTGACCCAAAAAGCAAAAAAAAAAAAATACCCCACAAATAAAAATTAAAAACTGGTATTGCATATGACTGAACTGGTTTGGTTCAATCTCTGGCACTTTGTGGTCTCATGAGAACTACCAGGAATAATTTCCAAGAACAGAGCCAGAAATAACTCCTTGGTGTCACTGAATGTGGCCCAAACTCAACCCCCAAATTATGTGGTGGAGACTATGAGACTTATTTAACAGTAGTCACTCAATTATGAGTCCAATCCTACAAATACTTAAACATACTGAACATGAGAGAGACCATTCCAGCAATTGTCTAGAGACACAGATAACTAAACATATAATAACAAAGTGGTACTTAGTGTAAATAAGTCCAGTAACTGTTACTGGAGGTTTTGAGTTATACAACTTATCAGAGGATGAACAGCTATAGTCTCTGGAAAAATGCTCTATAGTTCTAGAGAAAGGTTTAAAAAGATGCAGATTCGGCACCCAAAAGAAACGGTGACCAAGATACAAAGACAGCTCACAGAATTGGAAAATTTAACCAATACCGATCTGACAAGGGGTTAATATCCAAGACACATATGGCACTGGTAGAACGTTACAAGAAAAAAACATCCAATCCCATCAAAAAAGGGGATAATAAGTGAACAGAAACTTCCACAAGAAGAAATAAAGTGGCCAAAATGAACATGAAAAAATGCTCTACATCACTAAACATCAGGGAGATGCATAGAGCAAGATGTGTAGATGCAAGACAACAAGAGGTCATCTCACACTACAAAGACTGGCACACATTCAAAATAATAAGAATAACCAAGTGCTAATCGTGGTACATCAGTGGTGTAGCATATGAGAGATCACGTGGCCATATTTGCAGTCATGTGCTCCAAAATTTCTAAAATTTCAAATACAATTTTTCAGTAGATTCACTCATGGGTGAGGCCTATGTTGCTCTCTTCTGGGAAGCTTTATTTCTGAGTCTCTGGATCATGGCCATTGGTGAGATTATATGACACCAGGGGCAATTTATGGGTGTGATTGCCAAGAATAGCATACAACATTTGATTGGGTTTAATAAACGTATTAGTAACCTCTTATACAATGGTTTAATGGCTTCAGGATTAAATACAACAGTCCTCACACACTTTCCTCTAAGGAAACTCTATTAGACCATTTTTAGTGGATTATTCGTAACAAGCAATACAAAATTAATTGTTTTGTACCTCCTTTGGGGGGGCACAGTTTGGAATTTGGAGTGGAAACATTCAAAATACAGTGGTGGGAAGATGCAATGGTGGTGGTATTAGTGTTCAAATATTAAATGTAATGAATTATTGTGAACAACTTTATAAAAATAAAATTTAGCTTAAAAGAAAGAATAAGCAGTGCTGGAGAGGATGTGGGGAGAAAGAGCCTCCCCTTCATTGTTGGAAGAAATGCTGACTGTTCCAGACTTTTTGGAGAACATATGGGCATTCCTCAAAAAGCTAGAAATTGAGCTTCTATATGACCCAGCAATAACACGTCTGGGAATATACCCCGGAGACCAAAAACATACTGCAGAAATTCCATCTACACTTCAATATTTGTTGCAGCACTGCTCACAATAGCCAGAGTCTGGAAATAAACCATGTGCCTATGAACAGACAATTGGATAAAGAAACTATGGTATATCTATACAATGGTATACTACTCAGCCATCAGGAAAAATGAAGTCATGAAATTCTTGTAAAAATGGATGGACATGGAGAATATTATGCTGAGATGAAATAGAGACATAGAATGATTGAACTCATTTGTGTTATATAAAAAACATAGCACTGTAGCTATGAACTGTTGTTCATTGATTTGCTCGAGCAGGCACCAGTAACCTCTCCATTGTGAGACTTGTTGTTACTGTTTTTGACATATTGAATATGCCACAGGTAGTTTGCCAGGCTCTGCCTTGCAGGCAGGATACTCTCGGTAGCTTGCTGGGTTCTTCAAGAGAGATGGAGAAATCGAACCCGGGTCGGCCATGTGCAAGGCAAACGCCCTACCTGCTATACTATTACCCAAGGACAGTAAAAACAAGGGCCAGGAGGAATTTTCCATGAATGGAAGCCTGGCACAAGTGGTGGTGGGGTTAGGGCAGTTGGGATAGAGAAGGGACCACTATGATAATGATAGTTAGAAATGATCACTCTGAACAAGAACTGAGTGTTGAAAGTAGGTAAAAGGACAAACATGATAACCTTTTATTACCTGCATTACAAACCAAAATGCCCTAATGGAAAGAGAGAGAGCAAGCTTGAGAGAAGAATGCCTGCCACAGAGGCAGGTTGGGGAGGAGGGGAGCAGGTGGGAAATTGGTGACATTGGTGGTGGGAAATACACATCGGTGAAGGGATGCATGTTGGAACTTTGTATGACTGAAAACCAATCATGTACATTTTTCTAACTTTGCATCTCATGGTAATTCAATTAAAAAATAAATAATAGAAATAAAGTGGCAGGTAAGATTTTAAAAAAAAACCTAAAGAGATATGTCAATCAGCTGAGCACATGCATTGCATGTGGGAGACCTGATTTGATCCCCAGCACCATATGATTGCATGAGCACCCCCAGCTGCGACCCTCAAGCTGTGATATAGGAATAGCCCCTAAGCAACACTTAGTGGGGCCAAAATACAAACAACAGACAAAAAAGTATATGGACCTGAAATGTCACTCTTAACTATATAGCTTTGAGAAGTGCAATGATGTTCACAGGAAGATTTGTACAGAATATTTCGATTCACTTTATACAAAACAGTTGGGAAAAGTAGGAACAACCAAATGCTTATCAACAGGTGACTGGAAAACCCAAGTCTGGGATGTTCATACAATGAAATACTACCTACTAGTAAACCAGAATGAATATGGATTCATGCAACAACAAGGATGCATATCAAAAGAAGTGCCAAGTAACTTGGCACATGAAGAAAAACAAGGCAAGTTTCTTCAAAGAATGGTGTTGTAAAAACTGGGTAGTCACTCTGCCACAGAGGCAGGGGGTGGGAAGGATTGGGGGTGGCAGGAGGGATACTGGGAACCCTAGTGGTGCAAAATGGGCACTGGTGGAGGGATGGGTACTCGAACATTGTATAACTGAAATGTAATTATGAAAGTTTGTAAGTCTGTAACTGTATCTCACAGTGATTCTTAAAATAAAATTAATTAATTAATTATAAAACTGGATAGTCACATACAATATATTAAACTGGATCCTTGTCCAACACCATACATAAAAATTAATTCAAAGTGTATTAAGACCTTGATAATAGAACAGAGTCCACAAAATACATTGAGGAAACAAGCAGAACTCTCCAGAATATGGATCTCAGATATGACTTCAGCATCAAGGATGCAGTGGGAAGAAAACTCATGCCATTGTTGTAGGAATGCAAATTGGTGCAGCCTCCATAGAAATTGGCATGGAATTTCATTTTAAAAATTAGAAGCAAAACTACCATATGAGCCTATAATTCCATTTCTGAGAGGAAATGTAAACATGAATTAAAACTTCCGAAGAAAATATAAACATGAATTTTAAAATATGCCTGGATGCTGGAGTGATAATATAGCAGGTAGGGCTTTTGCTTTGCACACAGCAGACCTTGGTCTGATCTCCAGCACTCCATAGGGTCTCTCGAGACCACCAAGCATGATCCCTGAGAGCAGAGCTAGGAGTAAACCCTGAGCACTGCCGGATGTGGACCCAAAATAAAGCAAAACAATAATATCTGCACTTCCATGTTCACTGTAGAATTATTAGCAATAATCAAGATATATAACGTGAACATTTATTGATGTTAAATAAAGAAGTTATGATATATATTCAATATGCCAAAAACAGTAACAACAAGTCTCACAATGGAGATGTTACCGGTGCCCGCTCGAACAGATCAATGAGCAACCGGATGACAGTGACAGTGACAGTGACAGTATATATAATGAGATATTACAAGATCCTAAAAAGTAGTGAAATCTGGGTAGTTATGACATAATATTATTTGATCCTAAAAAGTAATACAATTTTGGTAGTTGTGACAACATGAATGAAAGCATTCAAAAGTATTTGAATGCATTAAACCAAGAAAAATATGTCAAAAATAAATACCATTTGACCTCATAATATTTATTATCTAATAAACATTAAGTTCATAATGGTTGTCAAAGTGGTGAGGTCTGGGAGAAGAGGATAAAGGAGTCAAAAAAAAGCAAATTTCCATTATAAAACAAATAGGACTTGGGTATACAAGACAAAGCATGGAGAAAATAATTAATAATGCTGTTTTACAGTATGTAAAAGTTGCTAAAGAGTAAATATTTTCTCTATATATTTTATTGAATCACTGTGAGAGAGACCCTTACAAAGCTTTTCATGATTGGATTTCAGTCATACAGTATTCTAATACCCATCCCTCCACCACCGTACACTTCCCAGCACCAGTGTCCCCAGATTTTCTTCCATCACCCTTCAACCGCCCAACCCCCAGCTTGCCTCTATGGCAGGTGCTTTTATTTTCTCTCTGTCTCTGTATCTCTCTCTCTTTCTCTCTCTCTATCATTTTGGGCATTGTGGTTTGCAATATCAATTTTGAAATATTATCAAGAATATCCCTTTACCTACTTTTAACACAAAGATCTTTTCCAGCATGATCATTCCCAGATATTATTGTCATACTGGTCTAAAAAGTAAATCTTAAAAGTTTTTACAAGAAAAATGTTTTCAAGCTACATGGTGATAGATATTAACATCTTGGTGATCATTTTAAAATATAGATAAATATTAAATTCTATGTTTTATAGTCTTATATAATAGAAAATAATTATAATCTAATGTACTATTATAAGTCAATTATGCTTCAATAAAAATTCTTTAAATATAATTTTAATATAATAAAAAGATATACAGTGAAATTAGTTTCCTTAGCTTGGAAAATTATATAGCTAATGATCTCACTTGCTCACTGAGATAGTAACAGTGAATGTGATCAAAGAGAGGGTGTTGAGAAAGATGGCAAAATCAAAGGGTGGAGCTACAGTACAGCAGGCAGGGCACTTGTCTTGCCTGTAGTCAACCTGGGTTTTATTCTGGAACCTCCTATGGCCCCTGAGCCCCACCAGGAGTGATCCCCAAGTACTGAGCCAGGAGGGAGCCTTAAGTTCTGCCAAGGGTGTGGCTCCAAAACAAATAAAAAAGGAAGATGACAAATTCAGTCTAGGACATCTGATTTTGAGATGTCTAGAATGGAGTTGTGTACATAAGTTTTTAACAAAAGGGTGTAGTTGAGGATGAAAATAAAGATTTGGGGACATCTATGGTAATCAAATTAATTATAGGAAGGAATGGAATTACCACTGGGCAGTAGGTAGAGGAACAATGGAAGCATACAGATCCAGAAATAAGGAACACCAAGGGACACATCCTGCAAATAACACTTTATGGAATAACTAGGGAGGTTAGAAGAAAATTAGAAACATAGTGTTTTTATGCAGCCAAAGAAAAAGATGTTTACAATGGTCCAAGTATTCAACAGTAATGAACATAAGCATAGTCAAGGATTGATTCATGGTATTTGGTCAATGATGGATACCACACACAACAGCGATAGGCTAGATCATATAGTCCTAGTAGGCTAGATCCTAATAGGCTAGATCATATAGTCTAGTTGTGTAGTAGGCATATAGTCTAGGTGGGTAGTAGGACTACCAACGAAGCTTGTGCAATTACACTGTGAGTTTCACACGACCACGAAATCATGGAATGATGCTTTCATTTATCCAAAGGTATGTCATCATTAAGCAACACATGGCTTTGTAATAAGGAGACAAATGTGTCTTCCAGACTAAGCAACTTTGGTGAGGTCCATGAGTAATAAAGAAGTGGGGGCTAAGATGCTAAACTGCAAGAGTTGGTAATGGAGATAAAGACCAATGGAAAGGATTGAGAGTTAAACATGTTTTAAACATGTTATATTAAGACTAAAAGAAAAGTATTTGAATATAGCAAAATAAAACAATATATCAGAAATATTTGACACATGTACAGGGTGATTTATGGAAGTAGTCAAAGGACAGATATTTAAATATGAGGGGTGTATAATGGGACCAACAGATCAATGAAGGAGGGCTTGGGATCCATGATACAAATCAGATTCTTCTTAGACAGAAGGGGAGACACACCAGCGCAATAGAAAACAAGGAGGAAAAGGTAGGTGGGGATGCAGGAAGATTTATAGATTTGGTAAGAGGAACTTAAGGGCGCTCTCCTTTGAGAGCATCTATTTTCTCTATGAAGTAGGAGGTGACAGTAACCTGCTGGGAGTGAGGGGAGAAGTGATAAACCAGAGAAGGATTAAAATAGCTGTTATGAAGAACAGGAGGAAGAGCTTAGTAGAAAAGCAAGAATTTGTAAATCTCATTAAAGTGCCAATTGAGGTCAAAGACCACAATCTATAATATTGAGAATGAGTTTTGGAGGACATCTCCTGGAATGGTAGTAGAGGCTTAGAATTTACACAATGTTCAAGTCCCTGATCAACTTGGTTCATTGATTCAAATAATTAGTCAATGCAGTACAGAAAACCTGCTAACATAGTAACTTGGCACCAATAGCGCCCAAATCACGATAACTGCTAAAGCATTTGGATTTAATTCCATCACCCAAGGCTCTACAGCAAGTTAGAAAAAAGGAGACCTAACAGTAGCACTTCATCATTCTAATCACAGTGAGAAGCAGTTCTCTTCCTATTTGCACCCTCACATACAATTCTTTTCTAAATTAGAATGCTTCTTATTGTGGCATTATTTATGGTGACAGGGAGTCAGAGGCAATCTGGCATCCATCACCAAGGAATAGAGAGACAAGAAGTGGTAGATGCACATTTGAGAGTGGTTTTCAGCCATAAGAAGCAAGCAAGTAGATGTCCATGGAGCAGCATATATAGATTTTTAAAACAGTGTTGGGTGAAAATAATAGTAAGCAACAGAAAAATACGTAGAGTAATAAATTTTACAGACATGATAAAGACAGTCATTTAAAAATAATTAGTGCACATTTTGCAAGAACAGAAACAAGAACACAGTAAATAAGCATAATGGATATTTTTCAGAAAGGGAGGGATGTGAATGAGTGAGGATGACAGAATAAATAAACAAGTTGCAAGAATGAGCTGTCATGAGCTAGGTTTGATGAACCAAACTTGCTGCAACGAAGGGACTAACCAAACACACACCTAAAGAAATCAATCAAGTGGGGCCAGAGAGAGCTTACACGGGATAAGGCACTTACCTTCCATGCAGTCAACCAGGTTCAGTCTCTAGCACCTCATATGCCCCTCAAGCACTACCAGAAGTTAGTGACTCCTGAGCACAGAGCCAGGAACAGCTCCTGAGAACTCGTGGGTGTGGCCCAAAACACATCCTCCCCCAAATTAAAGACATAAAAAGCACTGGTGGAGGGATGGGCTCTTAAACATTGCATGAGGGAAAAAGAAGCACGAAAATGTGTGAATCTGTAACTGTACCCTCACTGTGACTCACTAATTAAAAATTAAATATTTTTTTTTAAAAATCATCATTTACCGAAAAAAGACATAAAAAGAAATGTATCAAATGCTTCCTAACCTCTTTCAGACTTGGTTTCAAACACTTTGGGGGGAGTGGGTGTTGCCTCAACAGTGCTTATGAGAATGGGGGTAATCACTCGCAGTGGCACTCAGCCAACCCTGCAGGGCTGTTCAGTGGCTATGCCCAAGGATGTGGTACTGCTCAGGCCCTGCAGTGCTGGGGACCACCACAGCTACCCTGGCAGCGTCAAATAACAATTTTATCTTCAACCCAGTAGAATGCACTCCCACAGCATCCTAGTTGGAAGAGAACAATTTGTGTTAGCCAGGGCTGCCTTCATCACTTCACTTTATGTGTAAGGAAGGAAACGGAAGTACTGAGAAAGGTCCCTACTTGGCCAAAGATACACAACTACATACTAGGCTTGGCTTGGATCCAAGAAGTCTGGCCTTGAGTACTCCCTCCTTATCACCGCACCCCCACTCAGAAAGCTCATCAATTCCCTCATTCTTTGCTTTCTAGGTGGATGAATTCAACCCTATTCTATGGTTTCAATGCAGATCAACTGCATTGAAAATATGAGACTGGAAGTTCAATGTCCACAGGTCCGAGTGAAATCCTTTCTCTTGTGGGATGCGCTACTTGATCCCCAGCATGACAATGAAGTGTGTATGACCCCCAGTCATCAAAAAAACAAAAAGGAAAGGGGATGGGTAAAATTAATAAATATAAAAGCAGGAAAAAAGGTGAACTGCCCTGCCTTTCTACCAGACGGAGAAAGTGTTTAAAGTCAATGAAGCTTACCTGATTCCAAGGTTTCTCAATAATTTTTAAAAATATGATGCACTTAATAGGACCCAGGAAGATAATGCAAGTAGTTGAGCACATGTCAGCCCTGCCAGGTGTAGCCTAGGGAGTCCCCAAAGACTACTAATTGTGGCCCCTGTAAAGATGGTGGTACATGGGGGCTGGAGCGATAGCACAGTGGGTAGGGCATTTGCCTTGTACACAGGCAACCTAGGTTCGATTCCCAGCATCCCATATGGTCCACCGAGCACCACCAGGAGTAATTCTGAGTGCAGAGCCAGGAGTAACCCCTATGCAATGTCAGGTGTGACCCAAAAAGCAAAAAAAGTCTATGGTACAATTGGTTTGTTTGGGACCACTTCTGTCAGCTCAGTACTTGGGGTCTTCTCCTGTGGTGCTCAGATCATGCAGTACCAGGGATAGAACTAGGGTTTCGCACATACAAAGCATGTGCTCAGTCCTTTGAGTTATCTATCGGCCCTATAGTATATTTTTTTATGATTTTATGATTTTTATGATTTTGGGGACCTCATACATGGAAAGACTCAGATATTGGTGCTCAAGGATCACTCCTGGCACTTTTGGGTTCAGGAGGTGGGAGGGAAGTATGCAGCAATGGGGATCAAACTGGGACTGTAGCAAGCAAAGCATACTCTCTAGTCCTTTGCACTAACTCCCTGCCCTAAGACACAATTTTGAAAACTAGAAATTTTGGCAGCATTCAAGAAGGAATTTCAAATTGACCAAAAGAGTTAGTAAAAATGATATAGTAGAACCTATGCACAGCAATGATGACTTAATAGGTCTCCAGGGCATGGAGATCAAGATTTAGAGAATGATTCCTTGTTATGTGATCCATGAGCTCAGAGCCAGGAGTAAGTAATCCCTGACCAGCACCAGGTGTGGCCAAAAAGAAATTAAAAATAAGAAAAATTTTTAAAATGAAATCAATTATATAGTGTGTTACTACATGGTATTGATGCAGCAGGACCAGAAGTGTGGAGTAGCAGATCACTTAGCTCCCTCTCTCTCTCCCTCTTCTCTATCTCCCTCACTCCCCCTCACTCCCTCTCTCCCTTTCTCCCTCTCTTTCTCCATCTCACTCTCTTCCTCTCTCTCTCCCGCTCTCTCACCCTCTCTCTGTCCACTCCACCCAGCACAAGCTCTCTGACTCTCTCTCTCTCTCTCTCTCTCTCTCTCTCTCTCTCTCTCTCTCTCTTCCTCGACCTCCAAGATAAGGTAGGGCAACACGCCCTGACATGGGGTCCAGTAGAGGCAGCCACTCGGCCAGACAGGGGCAGAACCCAGGCAGGCCTCCAAAGTTCAGGAAAACTCAGGTACAGGCAGGGCTTGGACGCCCAGGTAGTGACAAGGTACTGAGCTCCCACGTGCTTGTGGCCATGGCCCAAGACTAGAAAGGCCCAGGACAGGATGACAGAACTGCTGGGGTACAGGTGGGAGGCCTAGCGATGGGTCCAGAGCACAGAGATCTCCCCCATGTGCATGTGGTCGTGGCCAGAGATTGAAGAAAGCATACACGAGATAGAGGGAGCGCCACAGGGAGAGCACCTGGCCATCATTCAAGGGAGGCAAGTAGACGGCACGGGACAGGACAGGGAAGTTGTATACGGGGCCAAGCAGTGTCAGGAATAGGACTGGTGATGTTGTTCACAGGTAAAAGAGAGGCCTGGACATCTAAGGAGGGATCCGAACACCTCTACCCTTTCTGGACAATAAACTAACTTTCAATCTTCCAGGTTTTTGTATATGAATAGTTCATACAATTCTCAAGAACCCACCAGCACAGGAAAATCTGCTTTCGCTCTAATATATTTGGCGACTTCGAAGCGACATTCAGCATGGAGTTGTACAGAAATCAGCCACAGGAGCAGTAACCAGAGAGGCAGCCAGCAGAACAAGCAAGATCTTAAAGATACACTGTAGGAAAACATAGCTTCGGGTAGTTTAGGTTTATTGGGTTACTCCCGTCACAGTGCTCCCATTCCTCTGTGTTTATTTGTAGCTTCTTTCTCAGTGTTCTGTTGACTTGTAAATAATGTTTTTCTCTTCTCCTTGAGTCCTTTGCATAGTTTATTCAGAGCAAGTCCTTTTTGTATGGACACAGGAAGATTTAACAAATGTTATTCTTTTGTAACCTGGGAGTCATTTGACTCTACATGATATTTTCCTCCAGGGCATCTGTTCTCTTGACCTAAGCCTCAGCTGCCCTTACTTCCTAGCATCCCCAAAGCAGGGTCCCGACGACGTGGGACGAGAAGGACCCAGGGCAAGCGGTGAGTTGTGTGCTACCCTGGCATCGAGATGGGCCTGGCCAAAGTGCCTAATGCTTAACTATAACTTAAGCGCTTGATCATGGACAAATGTTGTCATGATCCAAACAGTGATAACTAGATTTGGACCCTGCTAGGGTGAGGAATGATTAATCTGACCTGAGTGCTGTGGTCTGAGCCTGTGGCAAGATGTTGCCAGGAGAGCTGCCTTGCAAGCCTCAATGTATCCCTTGCTATGTCCATACAAAAATAACTAGTATTAAGATGTTAATAAGTTCTTGGACTAAGGAAAAGAAAAAAACCTTAAGAGTGAGGAAGGGCTTTGGAATGCCCTGCCCTCAGGAAGGGCTTTCTTATGTTGATTTTGCTACCTGGCTGGGTGTAGCCTAGAAGGCAAGGTGGGAGAGAGAAGAGGAGGAGAGAAGGAAGAGAGGCGGCAGTTAATCCAGAGAGAGGCCGGAGCTGGGAGTGCAGGAGATGAGAAAGATGGAAGATTGAATAAACGGTAACTAATCAGCAACCAGCTTGGTCCTCGTTCTTCCTTCGCCTTTCCTTGACCGCTGGCCGTCCCCATCCAGTCCACACACAGTGGTTCCAGAGCACCCAACGCGGGCGGTGAGACAGAACCGCCCGGAGAGCCCGCGAGTGCGCTCGCCCCTCAGTGAGCTTTAGTTTTTTATAGTACACTTTGTATTATTGTCTCCAGAGCTAGAAGCAGGAGAAAGAAAACTTGGACTTTGTAGTTAGTTAATTTCAGCTTGCAAGTATGGGAATGTCATGGAACCAGAGATATAAGCAGGTCCCTCCCACACTGTGGTTTTTTTTTTAATCTACTTATAGACCCAGTCAGTGGGAAGTCAGGAAACTGACAGGCATAGCAAGGTCAAGACCTCTGGAGAGCTGGGAAATAAGAACAGGAAGAAATATTAAGAACTTATCACAAGCATATGGAAAACTTAAGCAGGGCAAAGGCAGTAGAGGTATATTCTGCTCATATGCGGAAGGAACTCAAAACTGGTAGATACAACAAGACACAGATCCCTAGATAGATGGAGAATTAAAGAAGCACATTGCACTCAGTCACTGTCCTCCAAATCTGTTCCACCTCCTCCAACAAGAGAATTTGTTAGCTCAGCCCAAACTTATGATCCTCCATTGGAAAACCTCTGAAGTGGCCAAAGATCAATTCAGCCAGATCATGGAAAAGATTTTCTCTTTGGCTTTTGTAGTAACTTTGCTAGTTTTGCAGTTTTGTCTAATCCTTGGAGTTGGAAAGAAATGCATCTGACTTAGAATGTAACAGAATTGTGTACTCGGATTACAGGCCTGTAACCACCAGGACATTAGCCTGAGGCAATAGACATATGACGTTTTACAAACTGGGAAGGAGGTTTTAGAGACATTTGGGTGTATTTTGTCCTAGACAAGAAGTTTCCCATCTGTGTGTCTAGCTCTTTTAAAAAGAATGGTAGATGCCCTTGACTTTGAGCAAAGGATGCAGGAATTAGGGCCTCAGGTCTAACAGAAAAGTTGGTTAAAACTGTTACTTCCAACATGAAGAATGTTTTGGAATTTACCTCTGTGTTTACTAAGGAAGCAATGAAAGTGGAATATGTTCTGGTGCAAAAGCTTGTCGCTTCAGGTTATATCCATGGAAATAAAATGGTGGATGACGGTGACATGTGTTCAGATGAATGTTTCGTTGGGTCTGTGTGCAGAGGAAGATTGGTAAATTCAAGTTTTGTCTTTTTAGAAGTTGTGGTTGAGTCTGTTTCTTTGTTCATGGAAAAACAACAAATGTGGGGGGTCAATGTTTGAAAAAAGGGTGCTGATGTATGATTCTATTCTGATGAGTTAACTTTTTAAAAAATGTCATTATTTATTTTTATTGAGGGATTTAGCTGCTTGACTGTGAGCCTCTAAAATTTTCTCCATGAGGGATGCGGTCAAACATAAAAACTGGGGTGAAAGATTCCCACCACAGCTTTTCCAGACCGACACATACACACAAACACAGAGAAAGAGAGAGAGAGGAGAGAGAGAGAGTTAACTTTAATGGTGAAGTGTGTCTCTAGTAGCTGGTTAGCAGTCTCTAGCCATGCTCTATCTGGAAACTCAGATGCTGGTAATTTGACTCCTGGCCTGCTTAGATACGGTTGCCAAGCAACTAACAGGTTCTCAGCAGAAGGGCTTCTAAGGCAGACCCCAGGTACAGGGGGAAAGTTCAGTGTTTGGCACGCAAGTTTCATGGCTTTGCTGAATTCTCACACTGAGACAGCATCCACAAGATCATGGGTCTTCAGGGTTAAGCGAGCTGGAGCTGTAAGCTCAGCACACCACAGAAAGCTTTTTGTACAGTTCCCCATGGAGTCAAAGAAAAAGTCTTTTTATTTTAGTGTATGGTGGCTTCCAGTGCCAGGATATGTTTGAACCCCGCCAGAGAAATGGCTTCTAGAGTGGGGGTACACGCAGCTTTCAGGTTTCGAAGCGGGGAAGTTGTAATGGCCCAGCCCCAGAGGTGGGCCCCAGGCATGAGGAAGTAGCTCTTGACTGCTCCCTGGTCAGGGCAGGTGGAAATCAGGCTGCCCAGCAGGGAATTTCGCAGACCCTCCCCCAGAGATGTGCCCAGACACAAGAGTAGAGCTCTTGAGCCCTCCCAGGTGGTGATGCCTAGAGTCAAGTCCAGGACACATCAGGAGAAGCAGAGGCAGAGACTGTTTACTCGGGGACTGTTTATTCTATTCTCACAGATGGGAGGACAAGGCATTGGAAGGGGGCACTCCCCCCAGTGCAAGTACTGTTTGGAAGTTTTCTGATCATTGTGCAGTCTTGGGAATGTGTGAGCACTCAAACTCAGTTCTGTTTTGTGCATGGCTGCACCTTACTTCCTTTTCCTTTTCAGACTTGGACTCATGTTCCCAGAGACAAGAAGACTCGGGATTTGAGTACTTTGGGCACAGGCCGGCTCCCTGCACTGAAGTGCCCACCAGCTTAGCTTTGTCAACTTGGAGGGCAACCCTCAGATCTGCTCAGGACTATAATGTTCAGGCCAGGAGAAGCCTAATAGGTGCCAGCTTCAGAACTCCGTGGTGGAAAGGGAGTTGGCACAAGTGAACTTTACAAGAAGCACATTAGGTTTCCATGGTTACCTGAAGGTTTCCCAGATAGTGACAGTAAAGACATTTTTGATCTTTGACTGCATCCCTCATGGAGAGTACCTAGAGGCTCACAGACAAGTGGTTGAATCTAGGAGATATGGAGCGATTCTGTGTATGAGATATGCAGAACTGATCTCCGCATTCAATGGGCTTCAGGTCATGAGTCAAGATGAAAGTAAGGAATGTCAGCATTAAAGAGTTATGTCGATTGGTGGTTTTGCATTGGCAAACCAAGCAGAACTTTGTTAGAGGGGTTCTACTACCCACGGAACCCTCAGTAATGTCAAAGGCGGGTAAAGTCTTGCCCCAGTTTCTAGTCTTGATTCCCAAGATCATCTGCCAGGAACTTGATCTGGACAATGGCAGACTCTCAGGCTTTTTCTCGTAACATAGGTGTTAAGCAAAGTCCAAGGAAGGTTTTTAAAGGCTCAGGCTGATACCATTTTATTTTTTAACAAATGAACTTATACTCCTGGCTCATGAGACATAGCCTTTGGGAGAAACAGCTCAGGGCCAGTGGGTACGTGGTTATTCCCCACTCGGCAATTGGTTATTGACCAAGGAAGCATAGAGATGCCTCATTCATGGGCGCCTGCCCATTCAGCATTTACAGATACTGAGTCTGGTGAAGGATTGAAGGGATTATCATAATTATATCTGCTCATTTGTGTGTATGGTTATAGGACAACCTACTTCAGATATTAGGAAAGAGCTTCAAATGAAGCCCTCTATAAGATCTTCTAAATGCTCTAATTAGAAAGCTGTAATAAAGACCTTCTAATGCTCTTAAGGCAATAGGCAAGAAATATTGGTCTCTCTTAGAAATTCTTCAAAAATCTCTGACTTAGTTTAGGTAATTTCATAGAAAATCTGTTGCTACATCCACCAGAATTGTTTATGTAAATGGGCAAATGGACGTTTGTATATGCCACAGTAACCTCTACTACTGTGAGAGAAAGTGGCGCCTTGCCTGCAGGATGTTTAGTGCAGCTAACTGTAAGGCTCTGACCACAGCGTTAGAGTTAAATTAGTGCATGTCAATGTATACACAGACTCTGATTTCTTGGTACTGTATGCTTATGCAGCCATTTGGAAGGAAAAGGGATTTTTTGACTGCCAAGGACAATCCCATTAAATATCATCTCATATTCTCAAATTACTAGATGCAGTGTACCTGCCCATGAGGATGGCAGTTATGTTTTTTCAGAAGTCACCAGTGACACAGTAATAAGGTGACACTAGGAATTAAGAAGGCAGATCTGGAAGACAAGAGGGCTGCTGAAAGTGTGCAACCATCTGATAAAGTCACGGCTCTGGTCCCTAGTCTAGAACTTGGGGACACCTGCCCCTCTTTACTGAGAAAGAGAGATCATGGGCACTATCCAACAGATATGAAGATAATAACGGATGGATTTGGAAGGGTGGCATATTACATTGGCCCTGAACTCTCCAGTGGAAGGCCATAAAGGGATTACATGATTCTTGTTATTTAGGGAGGGATAAACTTTGTCTCCTCAGAAGTTCTGTCTTTAGTTTAAAAGGGCTGTTTAAGATCTTAGAAAAAGTATGCCATAGTTGTGAAATTTGTGTTCACAGTAACCCTCAGGGAGCTCTGCCTCCCCAGTTAATCAGCAGCATACAGAGATATAGTACATATCCTGGAAAAGACTGGCAGCTAGACTTTATTCCCTTACCCCCACAGGGTGGCTTCCAATGCTTATTGACAATGGTTGACACTTTTACTGGGTGGAAAGAAGTGTTCCCTACCAGGTTTGAGAAAGCACAAGAAGTAGCTAAGGCACTTATCCAAGAAATAATTTTCAAAATAATTTGGACTACCTTGTAGTTTACAGAGTGATAAATGTCCTTCCTTCACTTCAGAAAATAACTCAACTGATAGCCAAAGCTTTAGGCATAAATTATTTACATTCAACTTGGAGACCTCAATCATCTACAATCTGAGGCAAGGTAGGAAGCACAAATCAGACCTTGAAAACACAGATCAGGAAACTATACCAAGAAACTTCTCAGAACTGGAGAAATGTTCTTCCTTCGGCTTTGCTTTGTTTGCACATTGCTCCTTCCACAGATCCAGGGCTGAGTCTTTTTGAAGCTCTCTGTGGAAGGCCATTTATTTACACTGATGTGCTTTTGGACTCAGTGTGCCTCGCTGCAGAAGCATACTCTCTCCCTTAGTTCTTTTCAATAGTCTCTAAGAGTTTGGCCAGCATGTGTTTCCCAACCCCCAGATGCCAACTTGGGAACCTTTATAACTCTACAGGTACTCTCGTGTTAATTAAGACTTACAGGAGTGGAATTGACCATCCAGGATTGTAATCTATCTGAAAGGGACAATCCGTGGTCCTTCTTTCTTCTCCAAGTGCTGTTAAAGTTTCAGGAAATCCCAGCTGGATTCATCACTCTAGAGGAAAGAAATGGGTAACTCCCTCACAGCAGAACACCAAAGACTTTGTAAAAGGCAGCGCTTTGCTGGAACCCCAATGAGCATTCAACCAGCTATCATATCTCCTCATCAGACACTGTCCAGAGCTCATGGCTGCTTCTCCAGAAAGGGAGCATAAAATGAGGCCTCCATAACCATGCCACCGGACTCCGTGCCAGGCTGTTTTCACTCGGGGTGCCCCAGAGGGGGGCGGATGAAAGCCTCCCCACCCCAAGGGACCCGGCCCCGGCAGCCGACCTCCACAACCCAATTGCCACCACACTCCACACTGCTTTCCACATGCTCGGACCGAGCTTCACATATGAGTGAACATATTCCTAAACAGACACATCATAAGACACTCCCTACTCATTTTTCATAATTACCACACCATATTTGATTGGAGGTAAGATGGTGCCAACACCTCCTGAACCCCTCGTGCTGTCCTGAACCCAGCTCATTATCTCATCTTAGACAACACGTGGCTCACCATGCCAGGCGCGGAACTCTATGTGTGATTCCTGTTGGAACTCTATGCGTGGTTCCTGATGGACATTGCCACCTGTTTTGCAAGATTTGAACAGAATGGTGTTGGCGGGGAATAAAAAAACTGTGGCGGTGGCTGCAGCATCACCACCTGCCACAGTCAGGTTGAGTGGCAGCGCTGTCGGACATAGATCCATGGCAGCAGAGCGTGCAGTGGCTCATCTACTGTGGGGTACTGTCAGCCAACCACTGGGTGACCTGGGACTCGGTGCAGTGTTTGGCCTGGCAGAAACCATCCGCGATAGGGTCATGCTCTGCCAGCTGCTCAATAACCTCCAGACACACTCCATCAACCTCAAGGAGATCAACCTGAGGCCTCAGATGTCCCAGGTGCTGCCCAAAGACGCAGGCAGTGCATGTTTATCAGTGTGCAGAGTGTTATAACATGCCAGTTGACCAAAAGCTTACATTAGGTAGACTGGGAACACCTGTAAAGGTGATTAGAGGCCGCCCCAAAAGACTTCGTCCTTCTCGGAGAGCCCAGCAAGCTACTGAGAGTATCCCGCCCACAGAGAAGAAACTGGCAAGCTACCCGTGGTATATTCAGTATGCCAAAAACAGTATCAACAACGGTCCTCATTCCTCTGATCCTGAAAAAGCCCCCAATACAACATCGGGCTACACTAGCACGTGACAGGGACGAATGGAGATGTTACTGGCGCCTGTTCGAGCAAATCAATGAACAACTAGATAACAGTGATACAGTGACAGTGATCATAGAAACTAGAAGAAATCAGCACCCATTTGCCAAGAGGAAGTAATTTCAGAAGACAGACCCTTGTTCCAATCCCCAAAAGAATTTAGGGTAACCACTTCTTGAGGGGGGAATGATACAGCAGGAACAGACATATGGACTTTCAGGTCACTTTAAATCTTCATCCATGGAACTGGTAGCCAATCAGAGTACCATGCTAAGTGAAATGAGTCAGAAAGAGAGGGGCAGACATAGAAGGGCGACTGCACTCATTTGTGGTGTATAGAATAACATCACATGAGGCTGACACCCAAGGACTATAGATACAAGGGCCAGGGGGATTGCCCCATAGCTGGAAGACTGCTTCATGAGGGTAGGGGAGAAGGCAGATGGAATAGAGGAGGGATCACTAAGAAAATGATGGCTGGAAGAGTCAGGATGAGAGATGTGTGGAGTCAGGATGGGAGATGTGTGCTGAAAGTAGGTAATGGATCAAACATGGTGGCCTCTCAGTATCTCTGTTGTAAGTCATGATGCCAAAAAGTAGAGAGAGTATGGGGAATATTGTCTTCCATAAAGGCAGGGGGAAGGTGGGAAAGGGGGGTTATACAGGGGATATTGGTGGTGGGGAATGTGCACTGGTGGAGGGATGGGTGTTTGATCATTGTGTGATTGTAACCCAAACATGAAAGCTTGTAACTATCTCATGGCGTTTCAATAAAATAAAAACAAAAAAGGATGTAGAATGGGATGCTGAGGGTGGGATTTGGCAGCAGATGAAAGGAAGCCCCAGGCCCATCTCTCTCTGTCTCTATCTCTGTCTGTCTTTCTCCAAACACACACATACACACACACACGTGCGCACGCTCTCTCTGCAAGCCATGATGCCCAAAAGTAAAGAGAGAGTATGGGGAATATTATCTGCCATAAAGGCAGGGGGAGTGTGGAAAAGGGGGGTATAGTGGGGATATTGGTGGTGGAGAATGTGCACTGGTGGAGGGATACACACACACACACACACACACACACATATGCTCTCTGGACTCACTGCTGTCTTCCAGGACTCCAAGATCAGGCCCACATACGGGGACCAGACACAGGGCCCTACGGGCAGCCTGTATTCTGCTCCTGTCTGGCCTCCGATGCCCAGAAAAGCTCAAGTACAGGCAGAGCCTGGATGCCCAGGTAGTAACAAGGTACTGAGCATGTGGCCGGAGACTGAGAGAAGCGTACACAGGATTGAGAGAGCGCTGCAGGGACAGGACTGTGGCCGGAGACTGAGAGAAGCGTACACAGGATAGAGAGAGCACTGCAGGGACAGGATTTGGCCATTGTACATGGGAGGCGAGTACACTGCATGGGACAAGACAGGAAAATAATCCACAGGACCAGGCAGCATCAAGGACTAAACCAATGATATTGTGTACAGGAAGAGAATAGACTGCACAGGATAAGACAGGGATGTCATTAACAGGACTTGGCAGCATCAGGGACAGGACTGCTGATGTTGTTCATGAATAAAAGAGCTGCCTGACATCTGGGAGAGACCCAGACCTCTTTACCTTTTCCGTACAATAAACTTTCAGTCTTCCGAGTTTTGTGTGAAAATCTTTCATAAATCTTTCCATACAGAAAAAGTTTATCAGGGTTTTGGAGCATTGGTTGCTAAATAGAGGCTGCAGGCTACAATATTAAACAGGGTATCCAGAGTAAATCTTGAGAACAGTGCATTTAAGTAAAGCAGAAATGAATTAAGGACATAGCTGGCTCCCTGTGATAGGCAGAATTATTCTTGATGATATCAAGAATCAAAGAGGGTTGGGGGCTGGAGTGATAGCACAGTGGGTAGGACGTTTGCCTTGCACGCGGCCAACCCGCGTTCGATTCCCAGCATCCCACATAGTCCCCTGAGCACTGCCAGGAGTGATTCCTGAGTGCATGAGCCAGGAGTAACCCCTGTGCATTGCCAGGTGTGACCCAAAAAGCAAAAAAAAAAAAAAAAAAAAAGAAAGAATCAAAGACGGTAGCACAGGAGGGCATGGTGGAAGAGCTAAATTCTGGATCTGTTTTGAAGATGGACTGTAAAAAACTAAAGAACGCCGAGGGGGCGCGTGCACTCGTGGGCCCTCTGGGCGGCTCTGTCTCACCACCCGCGTTCGGTGCTCTGGAACCGCAGTGTGTGGACTGGATCGGGACGGCCGGTGGTCAAGGACAGGCGAAGGAAGAAAGAGGACCAAGCTGGTTGCTGATTAGTTACCGTTTATTCAATCTTCAATCTTTCTCATCTCCCGCACTCCCAGCTCCGGCCTCTCTCTGGATCTACCCCTGCTTCTTTCTGGCTTCTCTCTCTCCTCCTACTTGTCTCTCCCACCTTGCCCTCTAGGCTACAACCAGCCAGGTAGCCAAATCAACATAAGAAAGCCCTTCCTGAGGGCAGGGCACTCCAAAGCCCTTCCTCACTCTTAAGGTTTTTTTTTCTTTTCCTTAGTCCAGGAACTTATTAACATCTTAATACTAGTTATTTTTGTATGGACAAAGCAAGGGATACATTGAGGCTTGCAAGGCAGCTCTCCTGGCAACATCTTGCCACAGGCTCAGACCACACTGCACTCAGGCCAGATTAATCATTCCTCACCCTAGCAGGGTCCAAATCTAGTATCACTGTTTGGATCATGACAGCATTTGTCCATGATCAAGCTCTTAACTTATAGTTAAGCATTAGGCACTTTGGCCAGGCCCATCTCGATGCCAGGGTAGCACACAAATCACCGCTTGCCCTGGGTCCTTCTTGTCCCACGTCGGGACTGTGTTTTGGGGGTGCTAGGAAGTAAGGGCAGCTGAGGCTTAGGTCAAGAGAACAGATGCCCTGGAGGAAAATATCATGTAGAGTCAAATGACTCCCAGGTTACAAAAGCACAACATTTGTTAAATCTTCCTGTGTCCATACAAAAAGGACTTGCTCTGAATAAACTATGCAAAGGACTCAAGGAGAAGAGAAAAACATTATTTACAAGTCAACAGAACACTGAGAAAGAAGCTACAAATAAACAAAGAGGAATAGGAGCACTGTAATGGGAGTAACCCAATAAACCTAAACTACTGAGGCTATGTTATCCTACAATGGACCCATCAGGATTCTATGTCAGATTGGACAGTTATCAGACCATTGAGAAAAAGAAAGAGGTCAAGAATGACTTCCAGGGGCTGGAGCGATAGCACAGCGGGTAGGGCGTTTGCCTTGCACGCGGCCGACCCGGGTTCAAATCCCAGCATCCCATATGGTCCCCTGAGCACCACCAGGGGTGATTCCTGAGTGAATGAGCCAGGAGTGACCCCTGTGCATCGCCGGGTGTGACCCAAAAAGCAAAAAAAAAAAAAAAAGAATGACTTCCATATTTTTGGCCTAACCACCCAGTAAGGTGGAGGCATTGCATATATTTGATGAAGTTCACTCTTGGAGCAAATTTTCCTTCTTTCTTCCTTGTCATTGTGGGGAAACTCAGGAGATGTGTTTTGTACATGTTAAAATGTCTATGAGCAATCTTCGTGGAGGTGATGTTGAGTAAAAAGTTGTAACAACATGAATGAATCTTGAAGGCATTTGCTAATATAAGCCAAGGAAAATTGCTACATGATATCATTTATAAACACAGTCTTTAAAAAACTCAAACTCATAGAACCGAAGTGTAGATCTATGGTTTCCAAAGACTGTGGGTAGAGGGAATGGAGCACAGTTATAAAAGTGTACAAACTATAAGATGAAAAAGGTCTGAAGACCTAATATAAAACACAGTGACTATCCTTGATTACAATGTGTTGCATAATTGACATTTTCTAAAAGAGTAATTAGGACTTAAATGCTCTGACTAAATAAAAAAGGATCAATCAGTGAGGTGATTGATGCGTTAATTAACTAGATGGGAGAAAGCCATTCAGTGTATATGTATATCAAATAACCACTTATAAACTTCAACTGTCTTATGATTTTTAATGCCAATTAACCATCCAAAAAGTTGAATTTACAAGTGAATGGATGATAAAAGAGGGAAGGAAGGAAGGAAGGAAGGAAGGAAGGAAGGAAGGAAGGAAGGAAGGAAGGAAGGAAGGAAGGAAGGAAGGAAGGAAGGAAGGAAGGAAGGAAGGAAGGAAGGAAAAAGATAGATATATACTCAAGAAATCTGGGCTGAGTTGTAACTCTCTAGCATGTAGATATAGCATAGAGATGACATACAGGGCCATGAAATTGGAAGAAACCTCTGAAGAGAGAGGAGTAGAGAAATGAAGGAGCTCTAAGATTCAATCCTAAAACCTCAGAGCCTTGAGAAGCCAAAGCAGCACAGCCTGCAAAGGAGACAAAGGAGTGTGAAGTGGAAGAAAATCCAAGCCAATATGGATCTTGTCTGCTAAGGTTAGGCAGCATATGCGGGAAGAGGGAGCATACTACTATCTTCAGTACTACTGATGGGTCAAGGAAGATGGTGGTTAGGAAATGAACTATGTATGCTTCATGTGGAGACTTGAGGGAGATTTAACTGGAGAAGTTTTGATAACCTGATGGAGGCAAGAGCCTGGCTGGAGTAATTGAAAGAGGAAATCAGAGGCACGGAATAAAGATCTGTTCTGTAATGTTTGCTGTCAATGGAAACAGACACAGTGGTAATTGGCCAATGAAGCCTTGGCTCCTTCCTCTATTAAACAGATCAATAGTATTGCCTGTCTCAGAGCATTTTGATGTGTAGAGTTCGTTTGGTTTGAGGTGCTAGGGATTAAACCCAGGGGTTCACACAGGTGAGCTTTGTGCTATACCATCAAGACATGTCCCCAGAGCCTCTGAGTGTCACTGAATTTCTAAGTTTTGGCAACTACGATAGTGAAGATATTGTGTCTCACAAAGTAGACTCTCAATAAATGGTAGCTGTTATTTTTATCATGTTTACACTAGAATTAAAAGCATATTCCAATGCCCTTTTTTTGGAAGATTTTGGGTGGTTTATTTACAGCAGCCCACTTACTCTGACTAACACAGACATAAATAGTTTTCTAAAAAAGAAATTGCTTGACTTCAAAGCTCACCAAAAAAACTTTCTGGGGATCATTTGGCTTCCTTGAAAGCCTCTAAGTAGTTCTTTTTCTGGCTAATTAGGAAAGGCGAGCCTGGGCCCACTCCTGATTTTATTTTTGTGATATCTAGTTTACCTATTGATTTTTACTTGGAGACACTTCTATATTGTGAGCTGGTGGTAGATCTTTTGAAATCAGACATATTTTAATATCTTAGAGCAACAGATGAGTCACGATGTGGGGTAACAAAACAGTGCAGAAAAATTCTTGCTGGAGTGAATATCAAACTGCATCTCCCAAGATGACTCCAAAGGACACATCTGGGAGTTTACATTACATTTGGATTCCCTAGTATGTAGTAATTACATGTAACTACCAGAGGCCTAGGCAAAAAGACTGCCTTTCAAATACTCAATCTTCTCTCCAAATGGAGATGCTTATCTCAATTAGCCAATGTATCTCTTAAATGTGACAAGACCGTAAAGTTCCTTTGCTTTTTCTCTCTATCCATTCTTTCTCATCCACCCCATCTCTCTACTTTTAATATCAGTCCAGTCAATGGATATCTGAGAATTTTCTCCTGTCCACACCCTTGTTCATTGTAATGTCCTATTAAGATGGCAGAACAGACAGCATCACACCAATTCAAGTTCTGCAGACAGTGCAGATCTGAATAGAATTTGGTGGTGAAAGAAAACTTAAGAGTGACATGAGAGGTATGGATTAGGGTACATCATTCTTTGGGTACTGTGTAAAAATTAGACATTCCTGCTGAACTAGTGAGCAGTTGGAAGGAGTGATTCAAATTAGTTCTACTTTACACAGATAAACCTGATTGTCCCCATTTTTGCTAATTTTTTAGTCACTAGTATTTCAATGACTGATGAAGATGTATTTTTTCCCAAAACACCACATCCTATTTGATTTATTTGTTAATTGCTGCTTATTTCAAAGAAGTGTTTTTGTCTTTCTACGACACATCCTTCCCTAATCCCTCAGGAGCCTTCCCCCGCCAATATCCTCCCATTACCCAAATTGGTCCCTCTCTGTTCACAATACCTAGACCTTGCCTTCTTTTTTATTTTTTGCTCTTTTCCATTAACTTCATAATTTATATCCCCTTATTTCTCAATTAGAGACTTATTATAATTATCCCCTTATTATAGCCTAAGTGATTTTCCATGTTATTAAAAATGCTTCAAAAACGTTTTTCCATGGCGACATAATACTTAATTACATCTCATCATTTTAGTATTCCCTTAATTTAAGAATGCCAATTTAGTTTTAGATCTGAGCACCTAGTCTCTAGTTTCTGAGTTGTAGTCATTTTGTCTCCGCCACCCACTCCTGTCACCCTTGTACCTCTGACACCTGTTTGATAAAGATTGGCAAGAAACTTGAGAATGCCTCACCTGATGATTTTCTTCTATCTCTTGCCTTCTTTAACTTCCTGCAGCAGCTCGATTGTGAGATGAGTCCTCCATCTTGAAGCTTGGTTCTGTCTCTTTTTGCTTGGTCCCATCATTCCTAACTCTTTTTTTTTTTTGCATTTTGGGTCACACCCGGTGATGCACAGGAGTTACTCCTGGCTCTGCACTCAGGAATTACCCCTGCCGGTGCTCAGGGTACCATATGGGGTGCTGGGAATCGAAGCTGGGTCGGCCGCGTGCAAGGCAAACATCAAACCTGCTGTGCTATTGCTCCAGCCCCTCATTCCTGACTCTTGTTGACTTGCCCTGGAGTTCTTTCTTCTGTAGTCCTCTTCTCACTTTGTGAATTTTCTCTGACAGTCTTCTTTTCTACAGCATACAATGGAGCTATAGTAGAGATGACAAGGCACTTGGGTTGCATGTGGCTCACCTGGGTTCAACCCCTAGCAATTTGTAGGTCCCCTAAGCACTACCCAAAGTGATCCTTGGACATATGTCCTGAGCACTACCAGGTATGCCAAAAATAGTAAATAAAAGTAGATAAACAGACAAAAATACATTCTGTTATAATTGAGATCATATGCTTATGCCCATCTGATTTGATGGGCTGGACATGTAATGCAATTCAGAGATGACCGCTGGACTAGAGCTGTTACCAACTGGATTCCACGGGACATCAAAAGACTGCATGGTCGCCCACCAACGAGATGGTCAGAATTCTTTGTCAAAACCCTGAATGAACCGTTTGAGGCACTTCCTGTTCCTGGAGCAAGAAGATATCATTGGGCTACACTAGCTCTCGACAGGGACAAATGAAGACGTTACTGGCGCCTACTGCAGCAAATCAAAGATCAAGCAAATGATGACAAATGATACAAGTGATACATGCTTATGCCTTGTGTGGATAAAAATTACTGCATCTTCACTATTTCCAAAGTGCCCAAGATCCACCATCATTGTTCATATATCACTTCTAGTTCATTCCCTTCTTTCTTCATCCCCCAATCCCCTCCCACTCCACCTCTGTCCACAGAAACTTCTTCTCAGAGTCCAAGAGTCTGTTTTCTTTCACTATTGTTCATTTCATTGTTTTGTTTATTTATTTTTACCACAGATAAGTGCAAGCACCTAGCATTTGTCCTTTTCCCTCTGTCTTATTTCACTTAACACACTCTAGTTCCACCTAAGTTGTAACAAAAGACAAAATTTTGTTTCTTCTTATGTTTCCTACACCTTCTGGATGCCTGCACCTAAATGCCTGTGTCCATGTCCAGAATCATTATTTCCATCTCTCTTCCCGAATTTATTACAATTCCACAACTAGAAATCTTGTGCAGGGGTCGGGGGAATCATGTTCAGTTCTCCCCAATGTCCCACCACCCACAATCAGCTTGTTCTTCACTTCTGAAATGATTTGGGAATCCTCATTCTCCTCCTTCTACCCCCAGCCCAGGTAACAGAGACTTGGTTCATGGGTTGGTTCATCTTGAACCTGAAATCTCTGTTCCCTTTCTCAGTCCTCTCATCCACTGGATGATTTCCAAGACACTGGGCTACTTGTCCTTGCCAAATTGCCTAGCACAGCGGGTAGGGCATTTGCCTTGCATGCGGCCAACTCGGGTTAGATTCCTCTGTCCCTCTTAAAGAGCCTGGCAAGCTACCGAGAGTATCCCGCCCACACGGCAGAGCCTGGCAAGATAACCATGGCGTATTCAATATGCCAAAAACAGTAACAACAAGTCTCACAATGGAGACATTACTGGTGCCCGCTCGAGCAAATCAATGAACAATGGGACGACAGTGCTAGCTACAGTGCTACAGTGCTCCTTCTACTACGGCGTAGGTGGAACTTGCATTTCTACTATGTATTTCCTATGCTGTAGAAAGTGCCATCTGTGCTCTAGCTATGCAGGCCCATGGCCAACAGTGCTCATAACTGAATATTCAGTGTAGGGAAGTTCTGGGGTTGATAGGCAGCAGTGGACTTTGTTACATAAACAGTCCAGATGTACTCCCTTGGGAAACAGAGGGAGGGAAGGTGCAGGCCAGGCCCCTAGCTCCCTGGCCTGCACTCTCCTCTCTGCTTCTATTATACAGATGATGAAAGATAGACTAATGACCAGATGTCATTCAGGGGACTCCTGCCTTGTTCTTGGACCATGGGATTCTGAAAAAGGAAAATGCCCATTATGTCCCCCAAAGGAAAATGGAACCCCACAGTGAGCTGGAAAAAGCAAGCCTAATTCTTTGCGCTCCCTTTCCAAGTGAACCTCTCCTCAGCCCATTTGGAGAGAATGGATCTAATTGTGGTTTGCTCAGGTCATTGTGAAGGATTATTCAGATTGGATAAAGGTGTGTTTTCAAAATGTGTGTGGGTCTCATTGTTGCAGTTTCTTTTCAGACAAGAAATCCTGTTCTACTACAGTAATACTTAGATCTTCCCCTCCCCCCTTTTCCAAGCAGATCCTAAATGCAAATCTTAACTGCGGCAATCCTGGGCAATTAGAAAGGTCTCTCCACCTCCTGTCTTAGCCTGCATGACTCCTCTGCTTCGAAACATTCGCTCATTTATTCGCTCAGTCTGTCCTTGGTCAGTCAATTAACAAGCATTAATTAACAACTGTGCACTGGCCACTGTGCTCCTTCCTGAATGGGGGAAGGGGAGGAAGAGAGAAACTAAGCCAGTTGACCACTGAAGGTCTGCAATTCTCTGGGGAAAGGGGTGGCTTTTCCTAGAGACTCCACCTGGGCTCCTCTGTTCTGTGAGCAATTCCTCTCGTTTGCACATGCAATTCAGATATCCCAGGCAGAGGTGTTTGCTCCTCCTACTTGTCCCCATAGTCCTTTAAAACGGAGGAGGGTGGTGCAGAGAGATAGGGGCTAAGGCCCTTGCATGCAGCCAACCAGAGTTGGCTGGCACCACATATGGTTCCCCCTATCACCGCCAGGGGCCACTCCCAAGAAGAGAGCCAGGAATAGACCCCTGAAATATGGCTGGGTGTGGCCCCCCAAATCAAATAAATAAAAAAAGAGGGGAACTGGAGAGATAGTATTCTTTGTAGGGTGCTTGTATGTAGTCAACCCTGGTTTGATCCCTGGCATGGCATGTTATTCCCTGATCCCCACCAGGAGTGATCCCTGAGTGCAGAGCCAGAGTAAGCCCTGAGCACCACTGAGTGTGGCCCACAAAAATCAAATAAAGAAATGAAATGTGGAGAAAATCCTGGACTAAGACCAGAGCTTCATACATGCAAGGCATGTGCTCTATCACTGAACTATATCTCTGACTTCTCTCTAGCTCTTTGTTCACTGAGATGCTCATTGCATTGGATGGAATACTCTCTTTTATCTTGAAATAGTGACTTTCTTTGAGAGGAGGGGTTGTGGTACATGTGGCATTGCTCAGGGATTAATCCTGACTCTTTTTTATGGATCATTCCTAAGGGGATCCTATATACAGTACCTAAGATCAAATCAAGGTCAGCTGCATGAAAGACAAGCACCGTAAGTCCTGTACTATCTCTCATCTCTAGTGACTTTCTTGAGAACAGAGACTGTGACATCCTGTTCTCAAGAAAGTTCACATGTAGTGGCTGGAGTGATAGCACAGCAGGTAGAGCATTTGCCTTGCATGCGGCCTACCCGGGTTCGATTCCCAGCATCCCATATGGTCCTCCGAGCACCGCCAGGAGTAATTTCTGAGTGCTTGAGCCAGGAGTAACCCCTGTGCATCATCGGTGTGACCCCAAAATAAAGTAAAATAAAATAAATAAAAGGAAAGTTCTGTGTAGGGGGATTTAAGTTGTCAATGATGGCTCACACAGTATTGAAGGAAGTCACACTGAAAAGTGTAACAAATTAATGCTAAGCTGGACTCCAAGGGACCAGAGAAAGCTCACCGGTTGAGCATGAGAGTGGAAGTTTGATCCCCAGCACCACCCTATATGCTGAACATGGTCCTGGTTGCACTGCCATTTGTTTGGAATCCCAGCACCACAACAAAGTGTACAATGTCCAGTATACTCTAACCAAGCATGTGAACCCTATTGAACACCACAAACAAGTGTATGCAGCTCCTGGTCATCACAACAACAAGGAGAAGGAGGGGAAATAAACTGAGTGCCAAGCAGTGTTTTGTGTTGGGGCCAGGGTTGTAGATCTTTGGTAGAGCACCAATTTGCATTTGTGAGACTCTAAGTTCAGACTCTAGCAGCCCCCAATCTCCACACCCCCCACATCCCCACCCCTACTGACAAGGTATAGTGAGTGTCATTTGATGTAGGATAACATTGATTTGTCCTTCCTCCCTTACCACAAGGAGTTTAGGTTTAAGTGCTCTGGAGACACTCCCATTCCTCTGTTTATCTGTAAACTCTTCTCTGCACCCTCCTTCCCAACCAGTTAATCACCTTTTCCTAATCAGACTCTTCTAAGGACTCTGAACTTGTATTGTAAGTTATATCTTTTGCATAGTTTACCTTAAAGCAATGTCCTTTCTGTATGGACACAGGAAGACAGTTATATTATGCTTTGTAACTTGGGAGTTGATTGACTCCAAATAATATTTACTCCCGGGCATCTGCTTTCTCAACTCAGGTGCCCTTAGTTCCTTAGCACCCCAAAAGCAGGGTCCCGACTTGGGACAGAATGGACCCAGGGCAAGCTGTGAGCTACCCTGGGATCAAAATGGGCCAGGCCAAAGCGCCACAATACTCAACTTACAAGTTGAGGGCATGATCATGGACAATGCTGTCATGATCCAAAGGCATGATTAGGACCTAAAGAGATTAGGACCCTGCTGGGGCTAGGAAGATTAACCTGGCCTGAGGACTGTGGTCTGGAATGTATAGTGAGATGTCCTCAGGAAGAACCAAATTTTAAGGTTATATCTCTTACTGTGCTCATACAGACCGACATTACTAGAAATAGTAGATGTACATTTACTATAACTATTTAAGCAGATTACTAGCTCACACCCTGACACACCCTTGTTTGGACCCCCACCCTTGAGCGGATCTCCTTAGATGAGATTTTGTTAATCTCCTTGAGAAATGGTCTTACCCTTCTTTGTTGATTTGTTAATGTTCAGCCCACCTTTGTGTCACCACCCCATGTAATTTGCTATATAAACTAAGACTGTGGGGCACTGAGGGGAGACAGAAGAAGATGACAGGGGAGACAGAGGAAGAAGACAGAAGAGACAGAAGAGACAGAGAACAGAGAAAGAGACACACGAGAAGACACAGAAGCACGAGGGAGACACCAAAGCAGAGCACAAGGCGAAAGAAGCGAGAGTGAAGGGTGAGAGAAAGAGAAGCAGAATGGGAACGAAGATTGGAATAAACTGCAGCTGATACCGACCAGCCTGGCACTCATTCCTTCCTTCGCCTGCCCATCTCCATCAGCCTCCCCTGGGTGGGGGAAGCGGCATGAGACTACCGAACTCGACGAACGCGGGCCTAGGGAGAGATAGAGCCCTGCTGGCCCCCCCCCTCTTCTTTTGTGAACACACAACTTGTCAGACCTTTTGTCTTTGCTTCACACCCAGCTGTGTTAAGAACTCACTCTGGAAGACTACATGCAATGCAGGACATCAAACCTAGGTCACTTGAAAGGAATCATCCTATTCAATGTACTATCTCTATTAAACTCTTCTTGAATCTGAGTGTTCTCTGGGGCAGCCAAACATATCAACTATTCTATAAGTAACGTTGACTTTCTATTATTTGAGGACCACACCCAGAGGTCCTCAGGGCTTACTCTTGGCTTTGTATTTAGGGATCACTTCTGGTGGTGCTCAGAGGACTACATGAGGTGGTGGGCTATAACTAGGGTCGGGCGCATGTAATGTAGGCACCCTACCCACTGCTCCGGCCCTAAACCATTGATTTCTTGAACTCCACTACTCAGAAACCCATGCCTGGTTTTCCTCCTATATATAGCCCAATGATTTTCATACTTGAAAATGGAGGATGTTATACCTAACCAACTCATCTAAAAATGAAGTCTGCACATTGAACAAGCTCCCAGGTGCTCATCTTGATCCAAGGATGAGCATCAAACATTAGCTCATTTTCTCCTGTTCTTAGGGCTTTCAGGCGCCTAGATCAGGACCACCCGGTACAGTAATGTAGAAATGTCACCAACTGAAGTACCTTGGGGGGTATAGTGAGAGGGGAAATTGAAACTGAGCTCATCAAGCCCTGTGCCTCATATTGGTCACATCTATTGTGAAGAAAGGCCACTCCTCTCCTTTGCCATTTCCGACAAAGATCTGTAAGTTTAGAACACCACTAAAAATTTCACCACCAGAAGGAAACACCTTCTTTGGAATTCACACAGAGGCACTCTATGGCTAGCAAGCCTGGGCCATGGGTAACCCCCCCACCAATTCACCCCCACCCTTTGTGCCTTGCTTCTTTCTGACTGATTACTCAAGCTAATGGCTATGCAATCGTTTTGACTTCGCTCTTTAAGCTTTGATATGTGGCCTGCATTTGCTGGCTTAGGGAGAAGCATCCTCTCAGGACTTAGCCTTGCTCTCTGGCTCCGTTTCTTACTCACTTCCAGCCTTCAAATAAGTAACCCAACCCCTAGGTTTCCTCTTTTCTCAAATAGGGATAGGACAGACCTTCTGGGATGGTTTCTCTGGGTTATTGTGAGGATAAAAAGTGCTAGCCTCAGGGAAAGCCCTTTGTAAATTGTAAGGTTCTGAACAAATGTTAAAGATTATTACCAAGGAGTCAGGTGACCTATCTTGAAATCCGTTTGTAATTCTCCCCAGCTTGAAAGCACAGTGCCTTGTGTGTGGGGGCTTCAGAACCTCCTATTGAGTGAGCAATTACTGGAGAGGGTGTGCTCTTGGAATGTTTTCCCACAAAGCTCAACTTCCAACAATGAATTGTCCTGTGCAAAGAAACTGGAAACCAATCCACCAACATGTCCAGTCAGCAAAACAGACAACATCTGGAAGGCAAGCACAATGGTTTCTCGAGAAGGGGGCAATGGACAAATACCAAAATAAAGCCACCACATTCTTAATAGAGGGTTCCAGGGGTAATCTCCTACTAATTATTTTGTTCTTGATTTTGAAGGGTCGACTCACCTATTTATGTGCTAAAAAGAGCCCCCTTATTTTGATTTCTGAATTCTTTCTCTCCTAGTAGTCAAATTTATTATGGAATAAAACATTTTGATAATTGCTTTTTAATATTATGAAAGGTTGGAACCTTTTCCAATGACAAGGAAATGAGAGAATATAATGGAATGATGTCTTGTAATTTTTATAACTTCCAAATAGCAAATGAGAGAGTCTTCATTTATTCACTGAAGTTTCCTCCCAGAATCACAGAATTACTCCTACACAGCAATTAGAAGGGGAGATGAATGTTTAAGCATTAACTGTAACTTGTCTTTCTGGGGAGGAGGGGACTAGGTTTAAGCTGTTGGCAATGGGAACATTAATTAACAAATAGAAAAATTTCCTTATTACTTTCCTGTATTTGGAAAAAGGTTTTCTTAATTGAGGAGTTAAATAAGCAATCGCTGCAATTTCCAAGGGTTTTCTTTTTGAAGGGAAGACAAGGTACATAATCTAAGTGTTTATATTTTAATTAAAAAGTGATTTTGGAGCCAAAATACAGTGTGTAGAGTATTTGCCTTGCATGACAGGTTTGATTCCCAGCACCCCATATATTTCCCCAAGCCTGCCAGGAGTGATCCCTGAGTTCAGAGCTAGGAGTAAGCCCTTAACTCTGACAGGTATATCCCCAAAAGCAAAATGAGATATGGATCTTCAAGATAAAATAATAAATGGTTTTTCTAGGGGAGGGTTCTTGTCTTCTTATCACTTGTCCAAGTCCATGCGAATCCCAGTGGATAGGAACGTAGAGCAACAATGTTCAATCCTTGAATGCCACTAAATTTGTCTCCCTACACAAATCACAGTTGACCTTAATGGGTGTGTGTCATGACAGACATTTAGGAGGACTTCAAAGAGAGCTGTATTCAATCCCCTCCCTCTTAATGCCATGATTTTTTCTCTTGCTAGCCTACTATGATTTATTGCCACCATTTCCTTCTGGCCAGGCTGATTTCAGTATTCAGTTGCAGCAACTTCTTTATGTTCAGTACCTAGTCCTTTCATGTTCCTCCTTTCCTGACAGAGTTGGTGGGTTTTCTTTATATGGAGTTGGTGGAGGGTGAGCTATAGCCAGCAGTGTTCAGGATTTACTCCTGGCAGCACTTGAGAAACCACATGCAGTGCCAGGGATGGAACCAAGGTTGGCTGCATGCAAGTCAAAGCTTTATTCCCTCGTGTGCTATTCTTCTAGCCCTGATTTTCTTTTTTAACTTTTCTGGACCTGATTTGGCAGTCTCGTCTCTTGTATGCCCTGTTTCTATCGCTCCCCTAGATGGAAACAAACCCCTTTCTACCTGCTTTAGAACTTGGTGGCCATTCGATTTGAGGACAATGGACTCATTTAACAACATGGTCCCACAGCAAAATTAACTTCCTCTTTGTCCTTGAAGCTTTATTTCTTTATTTCTTTTGTTTTATCACCTATGTCTCTTCCCAATTAAGTCTGTGAAAGGAATAACAAAAATGTAAACAAGATATCATGTAGGGTAGGGAAGATAGAGAAGGGACCAGCATGACAATAATGGCTGGAAATGAACATGCTGGACAAGAACTGGGTCTTAAAAGTAGCTAAAGGGATATAGGGACATACTGATAACATTTTAGTGTCTGTATTACAAACCACAATGCCCAAAAGGAGAAAGAGAAAGTAAGAGAGAGAAGAAAAGCGTCTGCCATAGAGGTAGGCTGGGGGAAGGAGGGTGATGGGAGAGAAACCTGGGACACTGGTGCTGGGAAATGTACACTGGTGGCGGGATGGATGTTGGAACACTATATGACTGAAACTTAATGATGAACAGCTGTGTAAGGGTCTATCTCAGAGTGATTCGATTAAAAAAATTTTAAAGTAAGTTTAAAATAAATAGGATAACACGTGTGTTCATGTCCTGTATGCAAGTGCTTTCATGAGCAACACCGCTTTGTGCAGAGTGACTGTGCTTGTGCTGAGAGTGGAAAAAAAAAAAACAGAAAATGGAATTTGGGAGATACGTTTTTATTTCTTCCTGCTTTAAACCAAGAGATTACTGTGGCAACAATCTTGCTCATTCACTGTCCTTTGCCGCAGAGTCCTGATTTTCTGCTGGCAAGAATATAAATATATGTGTTGTTCTTGCCACATCAAATTCCATTTTGGAAAAAAGATGGGATGTAAATAAGATATCTTTTTTTCTCTCACTTGACGGCTTTGATGTTCTATATGCCTTGGTTTGTCACCATCATTCCTTCATGAACTCATCTTTCAGTAATCATTCATTCATTTAACAAACATATAGCAAGACCCTCAGTTGGGGGCAGATCTGTGCCAGACCCTGAGGACGCAAAGACAAATATAAGGAAAATATTTTAAAGTCTCTGTATTCAAAGATGGAGTATAAGGAAAAAATAAATATACAACCCTAAGCATGCACGTTGATAAGAAGTGTAGATATGTTCACAAATAACAGTGGTATAACATTCGTGTGCTATGCGGTTAAATTTGTATGACTAATGACTAGTAAATTTTATGACAGCACAGATAATGCAGTGACTCAGTTAAAGTCAAGGAAGATAAGAAAGTAAGAAAGTCTTTCCCGAGGAGCTGGGTTTTCAGTAGATCCTTGAACGATAAGTTGGTTTCTTTGGGTCAAAGTGTGGAAGAAGGCTTTCCAGATATGGACAATCTGAGGTGTGGAAGTGTCTGTTTTTCCCTGTGGTTAGGGAAGAATGATGGGACAGGAAGGAGGTGGGAGCAATCAGGATGTTCTTAAGAATCATTCAATGTTTGAGATCCTGCTCCATTGGCTACTGATGTTCTTTCCATTCTGTTCTAATTGCCTTCCATTTTCCTCCCTAGTTCTGCTGGTGGGGAGTAGTCACCCCTGGTTTCCTCAGCTTGTTTCTTAGTAGCCATTAAGGACTTATGCTGTATCTCTGCCTCTTGTGTCCCCAAGTCTCTATATCAAGGCCTCTAGATCTGGGTATCCAAATCCAACCAGCATTGGCCTGTACCCTGGTTAATTCTCTATCCTATGTCGAACTTCCCTAAATTTCCAAGGAGCTATGGGTAGTACTGTGTTCTGACAGGAGCTCTGTGCGGAGCATGGCATGTAATACTCCCACTTAGGACCCTCCAAGTCTAACTTACTGTGGTGAAAGGCCAGAAGAGTTCTTGCACAAAAGATTATTTAAAGAGACACATTGAAAAGGCAATTCACATGGTATTTTAGGACACTTAGTTTTGAAATCACTTGATTCTAACAAGAAAGACAAATATCTCAACAACATGGTACCAGTGACACCTTGGAAAACGAAACATAAATGAGTGGCAATAAAGCTTATCTGATTCTCATCTGAAATGTATTTTTTAATCTTATATCTAGAGCAGGTAAGGGTTTAGAAACACTTTATTAACATCTTCCGGAACTTCAGCACATTCATAACTAGTCCATGGTTATTTTCTTTCACTTTATTTTTTTTTCTTCCAGGTTAGCATCATGATCTGGGTAAGACAGATAGGAATTTGAGTTCAGTTTCTGCTATATATTAGTTGTGTGACAGCAGGCAGGCTAGTTTTGGAGCCTTAATTTTTTTCTTCTGCAATAAGGAGATAAATATCTTCCTGCATGACAGGGAGGTTGTGAAAATTAAGCAATATGATACATAAAAAGCCTTGAGCACAGTGCCTGATACATAGCGAATATTTGGTAAATAGCTATTATTTCTCTTATCATTATAATTTTATCACACCTCTTGTGAGATGTTCATTCCAAATTCTGCTTTTAAAATGTCATCACCAAGGTGACCAACAATAGGGAGTCTGAGAACAAAGTGGTTCAGAGACCTCACATACGAAAGGAAGTGCATGGGTCATAGGCTATCTCTACCAAGAAGTTTAGTACAACTCATATCAGAGAGCAACCAGTGACCATCAAGTTTTCACTCATTGTTTGATATTATGCCCAAGAGATGAGCCAGGGGTGAATGATGCCCAAAGATATGAATGATTTGTCCTCAAACTTTGCCCTGATCTCCAAGTATTCAGAGAACTCAAAAATATATCCCAGACTTAAATAGGAAATACCAATTTAAAAATTTTTATTTAATGAAAGAACTGTGATTTACAAAGTTATTGATTGTTGAGTTTAAGCATACATTATTTCAACACCAGTCTCATCACCAGTGTCAACTTCCCCCAACCAGTGTTTCCATGCTCCATCCTCTTCACTCCTTCCACCACCACTAAAGCCCCACCTGCCAGCTTGACAGGCACATTTAAGTTTGGTTATACAGCTACACGAATATCCCACATCACCTGTACAACTGACTCCTGTTCCCCCATTACTTCCATTTCTCTTCTTCCTTCCCCTCTTGATTTCTTCCCTTCTCTGTCCTTCTCCTCCCTGTACTCTGTGGTCAACGGTGATATAGGCATACCCCCTTTACTACCTTATATTTCCTTGTTCAGTTATTCTATATACCACAGATAAATGAGATCATCCCATGCTTGTCTTTCTTCTTCTTCTGGCTTACTTCTTTTTTACTTTTTTTTTACTTCTGGTTTTCTTCTTCTAACTCACTTCACTCAACATCATGTTCTGGTTCCATCATCTTCCAGTTCCAACCAGGTTGCAGCAAATTGAATCATTTCATCATTTCTTGCAGCTTCATAGTATTTCACTGTGTATATACACTACATGTTCATAATACATTCATCTGCGTTGGACACCTAGGTTGATTCCATATCTTACCTATTTTATTAAGTACTGCAAAGAATAATGGTGTGCATAAATCCTTTGGAGTGAATGTTTTTCTGTCCTGGAGGTATATGCCCAAAAATGGAATTGCTGAGTCATATCAGCTCAATTCTAAATTCACTGAGAACTTTCCATACTGTTTTCCAGGGTATTGAACTAGACAGCATTCCCACCAGCAGTAGGTAAGTGTTTCTTTTTCACCACATCCCCAACAATACAGATTATTACTACCTTTTTTAGGGAGGGGGGCACACCTGACAATACTCAACCACTTAGGAATTACTTCTGGTGGTGCTGGGGGAACATATGGGATGCTGAAGATCAAGCCCAGGTCGGCTGTGTGCAAAGCAAGAGCCTTATCTGCTGTGCTATTGCTCCAGGCCTTTCCCTACTATTTTTGATATGTGCCATTCTTACTGGTGTGAAATGATAACTCATTGTTGTCTTGATTTGGATTTCCCAAATGACAAGTGATGCTGAATATTTTTTATGTGCCTACTGACCATCCAGCAGTCTTCCTTTAAGAGGTGTCTGTTCATTTCCTTTGTCCATTTTTTGATAGGTTTTTGAATTTTTTTTTGTTGATCTTTGTGAGTACTTTAAATATCCTGGGCTTATCTGATGTGTTGACTGTGAATGTTTTTCCCAGTTCAGTTAGCTGTCTTCTAGTTTTAGCTCATGTTTCTTTTTGTAGTCCCATTTGTTTATTTTTTATTCTGTTTCTTTTATCAACGGCATCATATCATTGAAAATGCCTTTAAGGTCCAAATCTTGGAGCATTCTGCCTATATGAAAATATCTATTATATTTTACTTTAGTTTTCATTAAAGAACTGTGATTTACATTATTGATATTTAAGATTTAGGCATATAATATTTCAACACCAATCCCACCACCAGTGTCAACTTCCATATGTTGTGTTCCCATATTCCCTCCCTACACCAACCTCCACCCCATTCCTGCCTGTCAACTGACAGTCACAATGCAAAATTTGTTGTTGTAGCTTAGATTTCATGTGGAATCACGTATTTTATTGAACAGTTACTTAAATAAAATTTAAGAACTCATAATTTCTGGTCCTCTGTGTATATGCCGTTCTCACTGGTGTGAGATGACAACTCATTGTCATTGTGATTTACATTTACCTGATAAAAAGTGACGAAAATACTTTTTCATATGCTTATTGGCTGTCCATGTGTCCTCTATATGGAAATGTTTGCTCATTTTTGTCCTCCCTTTTTGTTGTTGTTAAGCTTTGTGACTATTTCATGAATCTTGGATATTAATCCTTTATCTGATGTATGGTGTACAAATATTTTCTACCCTGTAGGAAGTTTACTCAGGGTGTTTTTTAACTTTAATCTGATTCTTGTTTCTTTTTATTCTCTCTGATTTCCACTCTTTGCCATTGCTATGCACCCCCATGCCTGGCTGAAGTGCTTGTATATGTAGCTGCTATGCTCACCAAGGTGTGCTCATATAACAGTTTGGTGCTCTCTGAGTCCTCCCATGCATTAGTTGTGGTGCTTGCACATGTGTCATTCCAGGATTCAAACTCATTTTTTATTGAATCACCGTGATACACAGTTACTAAGTTGTTCTAGATTGAGTTTCATAAATATAATGTACAAACACCCATCCTTTCACCAGGACACATTTCCCACCACCAAGATCCCCAGTTTCCCTCCCACCATCCTCCTCAGGCTGCTCTATGGCAGATACTTTTCTTTTTTTTTTTTTTTTTTTTTTTTAAATTTTATTGAATCACCATGTGGAGGGTTACATAGTTCTCAGGATTATGTCGGTTATACAGTTCTCAAACACCCTTCACTTCACCAGTGCCCATCTTCCATCACCAACCCCCCCAGTATACCTGCCGCCCCCTCCCACCTCCCCAGTCCCAACCCTTGGACATGATATGTTTCACTTCGTTTACGCCTTATTTCGATTACATTCCATGTTTCAACACACAACTCACTACCGTTGTTGGGGTTTCCCCCAAAAAAGAAAAGCAGTCCTATTGCCAAGGAGGCATTTGATAGTTCTCCATTGCTAAGAATATAGAGATATTAAGTCCCGCTGTTTGTTACATAGTTTTTCTTTTTCCCCCTTGCCCCGCGCCACCGAGTTCACGCCTGTTTTAGTAATCGCCACGCTGCCTGACAAGGGGAAAAAAAAACCGAAAAGGATGGTTATTTCCCGTCATCAGCAGGCGTGGGGCTCTGGCTTAGTTGATAGACTTGTAGAGTATCTGCAAGCAGTCTCTGGAACCGACGGTCTTGCGCTGGTGTCGGCTCCGGCTCGAGATTCCACCAGCGTCCCGCTGTTCCTTGTACATAATTTTTCCCCTTATATCCCATTCCCACGCCACCAGGTCTGTTTGCTTAATGGACATCACACTGTAGTTGATGACACACCGCGTTTCTTCCCGAGAAAGAAGAAAATTTCTTCTCAGCCGGCGTGGGGATATAGCTTAGATCAGTCTAGTGAGATGGCTACCACTTTGATTGCCTTCAATATTTCAGCAACAGACTTACTATTAGGATCTCCCACAAAAGTCCGCCCCATTAGAAAGGAACCATTACATATTGCTCATACTAAGATGACATTAAGTCGCGCGGCCGCGGCAGCGGCCGCGCGGTTTTGGGTTTCTGTATAAAGTCCAGGGAAAGTACAACCAGAAATAACATCACTATAAACTTTTACCCTTTTATGGTGCTCATAAGATGGAGAAACCTAGAGAGAGGCTCCGTTTTGCGCTCAGGAAAACCGCGGCCCCTGCGCTGTGCTCAGGAGGGAGGAGTTGAGAGAGAGACAGGTTAAAAGAATTGGGGGATGCCCGGGTCCCACAGCTTCAGCACGCCGTGGGGTCTCTGGTCCCATGCCGGAATTAGTTCAGTGGGCTGCTTGGGGTCCGAGGGCGCTCCCTCGGGCCCCTCCATCATGCTCCTTCCACAGCCGGGTCCAAAAGGGAGCACACGTGGGGGAGGTGGGTTTAAGTATCTAACTGCGGTGGGCGGGGGTCGCCGCCCCCGCCCCCTGGGGACTCCCGCAAGCGTGCTCACGTCCTGTTTTGGCTGAATCGGCGACTCCGTTTTGCGCTCAGGAAAACCGCGGCCCCTGCGCTGTGCTCAGGAGGGAGGAGTTGAGAGAGAGACAGGTTAAAAGAATTGGGGGATGTATGGCAGATACTTTTCTTCTCCCTTTTATCACCTTTTTTTCTTTAAAGCAATAAGGCTTACAGTACTTTTACTGAAAGGGTATCGTGTGTATCACTTTACCTCCATTCAGCACTCATTTCTTGTCCAGAGTGATCATTTCCAACTATCATTGGCGTACTGGTCCCTTCTCTGCCCTAACTATACTTCTCCCCCCTTGTGGAAAGCTTCCTACCATGGACCATTTTTCTTAGCCCTTGTTTTGTTCTCTTTGGGTATTATTCTCATACAATGTTTTTTGTATGACCTGCAAATGAGTGTAATCTTCTACATCTGTCCTTCTCCATTTGACTCATTTCACTCAGCATGATACTCTCCTTATCCATTCATCTATTATCAATTTTTGTTGTCATTTTAAAACCTTTTGAGGGGTCAGAGCAATAGTACAGTGGGTAGGGCGTTTGCCTTGCAGATGGCCCACCTGGGTTCAATCCCTGCCATCGATATGGTTCTCCGAGCACTGCCAAAAGTAATTCCTGAGTGCAGAGCCAGGACTAACCCCTGAGCATTGCCAGGTGTGACCCAAAAAGCCAAAAAATTGTTTTGAGTTTAATGTAGTCCCATTTGCCTTTATTATCATCCATTCCTTTTTTTTCAGGCAATACCCCAGCACTGCTTAGGGAACAATATGTGGTGCTGGTAATTGAACCAGTTCCACCAAATGCAAAGCAGGTGCCTTTCCTGTTCTATCTCTCCAATCCCGATATTTAAAGTACTAACTAGTATTTTTTTTTGTTTGGGGGCCTCACCTTGGTGGTGTTCAGAGCATACTCATGGTTGTGCTCAGGGGTCACTCCTAGCAAGTCTCAGGAGACCATGTGTTGTGACAGGAACCAAACCAGGGTTAGTAGCATGCAAGGCAAATGAATGAATCCCTGTACTGGTCTCCAGTCCCTTGTTTTTGTTACCTTTGCCATTTTATAGTGAAGTCACTGAGACCCTCTAAGATCTGTCCAGCAGATATCTACCTATGTTTTTCCTTATGTTATTGATGGAATCTGGCCAAATCTTTAGGTATTTAGTTGACTTTTAATTTAACTTTTGTGTAAGGTTTGTGATACAGATCCTGTTTTATCTTTTAATGGTGGCTATTCGTTTTTCCCAGCACAGTTTGTTGAAGAAGCTTTTATTATTCTACTTCGTGTACCCAGGTCCCTTAAAACAGAGTAATTGTCCATATAGCTAAGTGTTTATATCTGGGCTCTCAATTTTATTCCATTGGTCTGACAGTCTCTCATTATTCCAATTCCTCACCATATTGTTTACTCTACCATTATGGTATAATTGAAAAATCAAGGTATGTGATTTCTCCCATATTTTTTCCCTCCAAATTTCATTGGGTATTCTTTGAGTTTTAAGATTCCATATAAAATTATTCTAATTTCTTGAAATTTATTCTAATTTCTTGAAAATGTCATCTGTATTTTGGTGGGGATGAATTATATCATCATCATCATCATCATCATCATCATCATCATCATCATCATCATCATCCTGTTGATCGGCAAATTTCTCGAGTAGTCTCAGTAACGTCTCCATTCGTCCTAGCCCTGAGATTTTAGAAGCCTCTCTTTACTCGTCCTTTCCAATGGTGCGGCATTGGAGGCTCTTTCAGGGTCAGGGGAATGAGACCCATCATTTTTACTGGTTTGGGCATATGAATACACCATTGGGAGTTTGTGAGGCTCTCCCATGTGGGCAGAAAACTCTTGGTACCTTGCTCTCTGGGAGAACCAGGCTATAAGATGTCGCTTCCAGGAGCTTGATTTTATAGTCTCTAGATGTTTCCCGTTGATGGGATTACATGGCGCTGGGGTCAGTCCCTGGGTGTGACCATGTAGCAACTGGAATGGGAAATCTGGGTGGAAGAGGCCCAGTCCCGATCCGAGCAGGCTTGGAGGTCTCAGCCCCGGATCCCACACACCTGGATTCCTCTGCCGGTACCTTCATGAGTGAAGCTCATCCAAACTTGTGGAGAGGGGCCTTGAGCATGGCTGTGGCTAAGCTCCGGAGGTCTTCAGCCACGGGAGCTCTGCTCAGGGCGGGGAGGGAAACTGAAACCCACCCCCTCCGAGGGACCCCGGGCAAGACAGCCAGGCTCAGGGGCAAGAGACTCTCTGTCATTTATTACATAGAATCTGTATAATGTTTTGAGTAGAATTATCATTTTAACAATGTTAATTCTCCCCATTCATGCATATGGAATATTTTTCAAATTTCCTGTGACTCTTCTATTTCTCGAAATAGTGCCTTATATTTTTCAATGTGTAAGACTTTTGCATCCTTTGTTAAGCTGATTCCTAGGTGCTGGATGTTTTGTGATGCAATGTGTTATGGGGTTGCCTTTTGATTTCTTTCTCTCTTAGTTCACGTTTGCATATAAAAAGAAACCTTTTTATGTGTCTTTATTGTGTTGTTTGCTACTTTTCTGTATTAGTATATTACTTGTAAGTGTTTTAGTGTAGACTTTAGTGCTTTTTATGTATATATTTATGTTATCTACAAATAATTACAGTTGAACTTCTGTTCCAATTTGAATTATTTTGATTTCCCTTTGTCACCTGCTACTATGGCCAGAATTAACAAAAACATACAGAATGAAAGTGGACATCATTTTTTTTTAAATGACAAATTTGTTTTATTTTTAAGCATCACTTCTTAAAATATTTTATTTGTATCTTCTCCAACCTTCGGAAAATTCTAATTTTTATTCACTCCCTAACTCTAAACTTATGCTGATGGTCGTCCCCAACTAACTGATTCTGTTACACATTAGAAAGAAAAATAAATAAATGAACACAGATAAATTCAAATATGTTCACCCACCACCATACCCTGACCTCTCCCTAAAAATGTATTTGGGGTATTTTGCATTCACTGTAAAGAGCTTTAGGAAAATTATTGAAATTGGTAGTGCTTGTTTAATTATACATTGTTAAAGAACCAGTAAAAAGAAAACTGTGAAAACACGTTTTCTGTATCTCTGTTCCACCTACTGATACCAATGTTTCCTGAAAATAAAGTAAGAAATGGAGAGGAAAAATCCACTACTTTTTCATTTTTCCTGTGTACACTTTTTTCTTTTTTCTTTTTTCTTTTTTTTTTTTAAATTTTTTAAAATTTATTTATTTTTAATTAGAGAATCACCGTGAGGGTACAGTTACAGATTTATACACCTTTGTGCTTATACTTCCCTCATACAAAGTTTGGGAACCCATCCCTTCACCAGTGCCCATTCTCCACCACCCGTAAACCCAGTGTCCCTCCCACCCTCCCCAATCCCATCTCCCCCCCACCCCACCCTGCCACTGTGGCAAGGCATTCCCTTCTGTTTTCTCTCTCTAATTAGCTGTTGTGGTTTGCAATAAAGGTGTTGAGTGGCCGCTGTGCTCAGTCTCTAGCCCTCATTCAGCCCGCAACTCCCTTCCCCCACATGGCCTTCGACTACAATGTAGTTGGTGATCGCTTCTCTGAGTTGACCTTTCCCCGGAACGTGAGGCCAGCCTCGAAGCCATGGAGTCAACCTCCTGGTACTTATTTCTACAGTTCTTGGGTGTTAGTCTCCCACTCTGTTATTCTATATACCATAGATGAGTGCAATCTTTCTATGTCTGTCTCTCTCTTTCTGACTCATTTCACTCAGCATGAAACTTTTCATGCCCATCCACTTGACTACAAAATTCTTGACCTCCTTTTTTCTAACAGCTGCATAGTATTCCATTGTATAGATGTACCAAAGTTTCCTCAACCAGTCATCCGTTCTGGGGCATTCGGGTTTTTTCCAGATTCTGGCTATTGTAAACAGTGCTGCGATGAACATACATGTGCAGATGTTGTTTCGATTGTACTTTTTTGCCTCTCTGGGATATATTCCCAGCAGTGGTATTGCTGGGTCAAATGGGAATTCAATATCTAATTTTTTGAGAGTCGTCCAAATTGTTTTCCAGAAGGGCTGAACCAGTCGGCATTCCCACCAGCAGTGAAGAAGGGTGAAAGTGGACATCATTGATATCCTTCTCTTTTGCCTGATATCAGAGTTTTTTTGCCATTATGATGTTGTATATCCAGCCCATAATGGACAGATTGTCATGGGCTGGAGTGATAGCACAGTTGGTAGGGTGTTTGCCTTGCATGCGGCCAACCCGGGTTCGATTTCTCCATCCCTCTCAGAGAACCCAGCAAGCTACTGAGAGTCTCTCCCAGGCAGAGCCTGGCAAGCTACCCGTGGTGTATTTGATATGCCAAAAAACAGTAACAACAAGTCTCACGATGGAGACGTACTGGTGCCCGCTTGAGCAAATCGATGAGCAATGGGATGACAGTGATACAGTGACAGTGATGATGTTGTCAATTGGTTTGTTGCCTATAGCTGTTACTATATTCAAGTATCTTCCTTGTATTCCTCTTTTGTTGACAGGTTTTTCATTATGAACGAATATTGAATCTTATCAAAAGCTTTCTCTACACCCATGGATATTACATTAAATGTGCTCAGGAACTCCATGCCCCACAACTGATGACACATTCGTTTTGAGTGCACAAGGAATAGACCTTCAGAATAAGCCTCATGTGTGTGAACACACAAAAAAGAAAGGGGAGAGAGTACTACACCGCAGGCACTGGGCAGCGGTGCTCTATCTCTCCCGCTGCCCACCAGCGTTCGGTAGTCTCATGCCGCTTCCCCCACCCCGGGGGAGGTTGATGGCGATGATGAGGCAGGCGAAGGAAGGAACGAGGGCCAGGCTGGTTGGTCTCAGTTGCAGTTTATTTCCAATCTCCGTTCCCATTCTGCTTCTCTCTCTCGCCCCGCTCACTCTCACTTCTTTTGCCTTGAGCTCTGCTTCGGTGTCTCCCCTGCTTCATTCTGTCTCTCGTCTCTGTCTCTGTAGTCTCTCCTCTGGTCTCTTCCAACCACTCTGTCTCTGCTTCTGCATCCTCTTCTGTCTGTGTTGTCTCCTTTGCTTCTGTGTCTTCCCATGTGTCTTCTGTGTCTTCTCTTGTGTCATCTTCTTCTGTCTCTCCTGTCTTCTTCCTCTGTCTCATTCCTCTGTCTCATTCCTCTGTCTCATTCCTCTGTCTCTCCTTCTTATGTCTCCTTCTTCTGTCTCCTTCTTCTGTCTCCTTCTTCGTCTGTCTCCCTTGTCTTCTTCCTCTCCCCTCAGTGCCCCACAGTCTTAGTTTATATAGCAAATTACATAGGGTGGTGACACAGAGGTGGGTTGAACATTAACAAATCAACAAAGAAGGGTAAAACCATTTCTCGAGGATATTAACAAAATCTCATCTAAGGAAATCTCATCTAAGGAGATCCGCTCTCAAGATTAGGGGTCCAAACAAGGATGTGTCAGGGTGTGAGGTAGTAATCTGCTTAAATAGTTATAGCAAATCTACTTCTAATATTTCTAGCAATGTCATTCTGTATGAGCACAGTAAGAGATATAGAATTTGGTTCTTCCTGAGGACATCTCACTATACATTCCAGACCATAGTCCTCAGGCCAGGTTAGTTCTAACCCAAGCAGGATCCTAATCTCGTCGTTACCTTTGGATCATGACAGCATTGTCCATGATCATGCCTTCAACTTATAGTTGAGTATTGTGGCGCTTTGGCCTGGCCCATTTCGATGCCAGGGTAGCTCACAGCTTGCCCTGGGTCTATTCTGTCCCTCGTTAGGACCCTGCTTTTGGGGTGCTGGAACTAAGGGCAACAGAGTCGAGAAAGCAGATGCCCAGGAGTAAATATTATTGGAGTCAATCAACTCCCAAGTTACAAGTATAATATTAACTGTCTTCCTGTGTCCATACAGAAAGGACATTGCTTTAAGGTAAACTATGCAAAAGACACTAACTTATAATACAAGTTCAGAGTCCTTAGAAAGATCTAATCTTGTAAGATAACAGAATATGATTAGGGAAAAGGTGATTAACTGGTTGGGAAGGAGGGTGCAGAGAAGAGTTTACAGATAAACAGAGGAATGGGAGTGTCTCCAGAGCACTTAAACCTAAACTCCTTGTGGCAAGGGAGGAGGGACAAACCAATGTTATCCTACACTCATGTTGAAGTGCAACTCAAGTGTTCATAAACTGATTAAGATAAAGATCTTAAATTGCAGAGATGCTTCCAGAGCAGGTGTCAGACTGAGTCATCTGGGGCACTCTGAAGGAGGGTGGGTGATACCACCACCAACCCAAATAGAACCTTGACAGCCAAAAACCTCCACATTCCACAATTGCCACCATGCTCACATCCAGACTCCACTGCTCAGTACAAGCCTCATCCAGAAATTGATCTGTTGAAAAACTCAGGTATGTAGGGTTTGTGACTGAAATCTCCAGGCTGTTGCAAAGTCGTGGATGGTCTACCTCCCCCATATCCCTGTTCTTCTGGAAACCCTGCAGTAATGCCCATGAATTACCTCTGGCACCAAATAAATTATTTAGCCAGCAATGATCCAGAGCCTCATAAATAAGTCTTGAAAGAGATCAACAAGTTTCAAAGATGCTTCTGGAATCTGCATCAGGCTCTGTCATTAAGGGCATCCAAAGTCACAGTACAGTTATAAGCTTAACTCCAACTGTATCAACCCATTCAAATTATTTTTAGTCCTGGAGCACTGGCTGCATTCACAACTGCGTGACAACTCAAGCTCTACACCACTTACTAACCAGGACTAGCACATCACTTTGTAAGGGGTGTAAAGTACAAGGCAAACAATACTGATTAAGCAGAGAGAGAGAACAAAAGGGAATTCCCTGCCATAGTGGCAGGGTGGGGTGGGGGGAGACGGGACTGGGAAGGGGGGGAGGGATGTTGGGTTTACTGGTGGTGGAGAATGGGCACTGGTGAAGGGATGGGTTATCGAACTTTGTATGGGGGAAACATGAGCACAAAGATGTAGGGATCTGTAACTGTACCCTCACGATGACTCTCTAATTAAAAATAAACTAATAAAAAAAATTAAAAAAAAACAAAAAAACCCAATACTGATTAAGAAAATATAAACACTCAAAGCCTGCATGATATTACATCTGATAGGGCACTTGCCTTGCACACAGTTGACCTGGGTTTGATGCCATATGGTTCCATGAGCACTACCAAAAGTGATCCCTGAGTGCAGAGCCAGGAGCCTGAGCATTGTCAGCTGTGACCCCCAAAACAAAAATAACCCCAAAGTATTGTGATTTAAAAAAATATAAACACACAAATCTGAACCTATAACAACATGTTAGTAATCTTTTCTACAAGGGCTTAATGGCTTCATGATGAGATGCAACAATATTCCCACACTCCTAAAAAAATATTTTTATCATTTTTAGCTAATTGTAACAAGGAATATAAAATAAACTATTCAGGGCCTGCTGTAGGGGCAAGTTTGAGGGGTGGTTGGCAAATTTTGAAGTAATGGTGGTGGGAATGTGCAATGATATTGGGATTGGTATTGGAATATTAAATGTAATAAATCATGAACAACTTTATAAAAATAAAGAAAGAAATAAACAATAAATAGTGATCTTTTCAAGTCACTAAGCTCTATTTTTGGAAGTTGAACAATATTCAATGTAACAATCATTGGGCCAAAGAGGAAATTAAAAAAGTTGTAAAGTGGTTCTACACAACAAAAACACAAACTATCTTAACTTATGTGACACAGTAAAAGCAGTAGAAAGAGATAAGTACTTATTGAAAGAGGCTTACATCCGGAAACAAGTGAAAGTTCAATCCAGCAACCTAACCTCACAGATTGGGAAAGTAGGAAAAGAAGAGCAGATGAATCCCAAAGTAGGTAAAAAGAATAAGATAGTCAAATTGGACCAGAAACTAATGATAAAAATAAACAAGAAAATAATCCAAAAGGTAAATGAAAATAGGAGGTGCCTTGTCAAGGTTTAAGAGGGCCTGAATGACAGGAATGGGTCCAGGAACTATATGATATTTCATACAAGACAGACAAAATGATGATGGAAAAATGTTGAGATTTCATTGCCACTGGAGTTTTAGTTGCTTCCAACTACTCGTTGAAATGTTTTACATTACCTCACAAAATTGCACAGAAGTCGTGAATTTGGGTTCACTTGGAACCTCATTTTCCTGATAAGGAGTCTGAGATACAAAAAGCTATAGGAATATTTGGCCATAGCAGTAAGGACTGGGATGAATTCAATGAGTAAATCTCAGGCTCATATAATTTGGCAGTATCTGAGAGAATGCTGGCCTGGAAATAAGTGATTATTCTTTCCCCGAGACTATCTATATACATGATTTGAAGTATAGATGCAACAAAAATGAACTGTGCACATGACCAGGTAGGCAGAAATGACCTGAGAAATAGAATCATGGTATTATTGGGCATTGTATATCTAGTACTGGAGGGCCACCCTGTGTCCTCAGCCAAAGAAAGCCAGATGAACATCTAAGGAACATAGTAGGAAAGAAAGACACTTAGAAACATATTAGAAAACAAAGTCACACTTTGATCTCTTTTTTTTTTGCTTTTTGGGTAACACCCGGCGATGCTCAGGGTTTTCTCCTGCTCTGCAATCAGGAATCACTCCTCCTGGCGGTGCTCGGGGGACCATATGGGAATCGAAGCTGGGTCGGCCACGTGCAAGGCAAAAACCCGCTGTGCTATCACTCCAGCCCCACACTTTGACCTTTTTTAAAAAAAAATTTGAGGACACATTCAGTGGTGCTCTGGGATTGCTCCTGGCTCTGCACTGAGTGATCACCCCTGGCAGAATTTAGGGGACCATATGGGGATCAATTCCCATTGGCCCTGCGCAAGGCAAGAGTGCTGCCCACTGCATTCTCTCTCTCAGGCCCCCAAAAGTCACATTTCATTTCTGTGTGAAATGTATGCAAATTTAGACCCTTATGTCATGCCAAATACGGACATTAAGGAAGGCTTCATATTTCTATAGATCTCTGTAAAGACATCATCATTGTGTGAGCAAATATACACAATTTATCTGGGTCTCAATGTATGCAGAAAGCTTTCACTTTTGAACTGGAGCAAGTGGCCAGTGGGCATGTCACTCATTTCAGGCCATCCAATGGTCATCTTGGAGACTGGACCCGATCACGTGCCATGCGCCCTTCCCCTGAGCATGATCCGTTAAACTCCCTTTGGTGGCGGCCCTCCGAGGTGAGAGACCGCTGCTTGGCACTCCCTGTTGTAAGTTTGACTCCTTTTATTTTCTCTCTGTTGTCCGTAGGGCGATTTGAGAGAATCGGGCGGCAGTTGGGTCTTTGTTGTTTGGTTTTTCTTTGGTTTGGGGATCAGAGGCTGCTTCCTGCGCGGCCGCGCGCCCGGGCAGGGCGGGGCGGGGCCGCCATTTGCAGGGCCGAGGGGCTTTTGCAAGTCAACGGTCATTACCGCCCCAACTGGCTCTCGGGCCCCGCTTCTGTAAAACAAGGATCAAAGTAGGCACGCTGGATTCAGAAGAGAAAGTGGGCTTCTGAACTGCTGGCACAGAAGGACCTGTAGCGCACAGGGGTCTACAGTTGATTTTTATTTCTGTGGTCTTTAACGGATGTGTCTGTCTTTCTCGTCTTGAGCCCTGTTTGTGGTGTGCTTATGGTTCGAGGCGCTGTGCCTTGAAAATAGTTGAACAGCAAGAGTCTTTTGGGTGACATGGGCTTTTCTTTTCTTTCTTGGTCTTTTTGGGTCACACCGGCGATGCTCAGGGGTTTCTCCTGGCTCTGCACTCAGGAATCACTCCTGGCGGTGCTCGGGGGACCCTATGGGATGCTGGGAATCGAAGCCGGGTTGGCCGCGTGCAAGGTGCCCTACCCGCTGTATTATCGCTCCAGCCCTGACATAGGCTTTTCATGTACATTCATGCAGGATTTCATGTACATTTTATCTACAGTATTTGAGAGAAAATTTTATCGCGGGTAATTTATATAATCTTGGCTTTTCGGGCTTGTATTCTCCGTGAAAGGCTTCTGAATTTTCCATGTTCATTTGTGTGTGTTAAAAATAAAGCGGGTGGCAGGGAGCAAGTGATAGTACAGCGGCTAGGATGTAATTCCTGAATGCAGAGCCAGGAGTAACCCCGCAAAAGTTAATAAATAAATAAAGCTGGTGCAACTGAGAGATAGTACAGTGGATTGGGTACTTGCCTTTAATGCGGCCAACCCGGATTCTATCCTCCAAACCAAGCCATCCAGGAGCGATCCTGGAATTCAGAGTCAGGAATAAGCCCTGAGCACTGAGGATGTGGCCAAAAAAATAATTAATTTACTGGAGCTGGAGCGATAGTACAATGGGTAGGGCATTTGCCTTGCACTTGGCTGACCCAGGTTCAATTACCAGCATCCCATATGGTCTCCCGAGCACTGCCAGGAGTAATTCCTGAGTGCAAAGCCAGGAGTAACCCCTCTGTATCTCCGGGTGTGACTCAAAAAGCAAAAAAGAAAAGAATTAGTTTATTAATTACTTAATGTAAGGTAACTCTGCCTCTGGAAATGTTTTTTTTTTTACTGGTTTTATTTCCATTCCAGTTAGCACAAGATGTTGAAAAGATGGTAACTTTTGCCTTTTCATAAAACATGAAGTTGTTGCTTTATACGTCTGGTGGTTAAAAGTTTGTTACTTGGGGTCGGAGGGATAGTAGAGCGGGTAGGGCATTTGCCTTGCACAGGGCCAACATAGGTTCGATCCTCAGCATCCAATATGGTCCCCTAAGCACCACCGGGAGTAATTCTTGAGTGCAGAGTCAGGAGTATACTTAAAGTGGTGCTGTGTGTGACCCAAAAAGTCAAGAATTAAAAATAAGTCGGGTCATAGTGATAGTACAGTGGGTAGGGCATTTATTTGCCTTGCACACGATCAATCCACGTTTGATCTTCAGCGTCTCATATGCTCCTAGGACTACCGCCAGTAGTTATTTCCTGTGATCAGAGCCAGGAGTAACTCCTGGGCATTGTGGGGTGTGACTTAGAAAGCCAAAAAAATGTTTTGGTACTGGCTGGATGGTAAAAGCAGAACTCAATTTATTTGTTTGAACTTGTTCTTCTGCTGTGCTGAACACTGTTATTCTTGTGTCTATGTTTGACCTGGACATCATTTAGAGTTTTACTTTCAGAAAAATTCAGTCTCAGCTCTGATTTCATTTAGTGAAATCTGGGTCTGATCTCTTCATAAAGTTTTACGTAAAATGTCTTCATTTATCTCTTCACATATAGAGACTATTTTCTCTATGTACGGGTCTTTGTGTTTGAAGTTACTTAGTGCCCTTAGGCTGCCAACTCACTAAAATTTCCATTAAACTCTTTTAATATCAGGTTTTTGGCTTATGTTACAGGTTGACTATACCTGTAAAGTGGTATTGAGATACGAATATCATACATTGTCACAAGACTTATTTGCTCTGTTTTACTTTAGCTTTTTATATTTATTTGACTGTACTTTTGTATGGCTACAACAGAGCCTGGCAAGCTACCCGAGGCGTATTCAATATGTCAAAAACAGTAACAAGAAGTCTCACAATATAGACGTTACTGGTGCCCGCTCAAGCAAATTGATGAACAACGGGACAACAGTGCTACTTTTGTATGGCCACACCTGACTGTGCTCATGACTTACACCGGAGCTCGGTGCTTAAAATCACTCCCAGTAGCACTCAGGGCTCCATATGTAGTGTCAGATTTCAAACCAGGGCCTCTTGGGTGCAGGATAAGTACCTTAAACTCTGTCTTATATCTCTGAATGTTATTTAACCATTTTATTTGTTATCATCTGGGTCATATTTCCAAATAGTGCTGATGTGTGTATTACTTGTGTACACAGTTAACCACGTCTCCCTTCCATCAAACAACCAAGGCCTCTCCACAATGTCCCTATTCTATTGGTTAACCTAAAAGTTCCCCATTTCCCCAACAATAAAGATCTTGATTGGCATTATCAGTACTGTAATCTAAGGCCAAGATTTTTGTCATCATTGAATATTGCCTATTCTCATATTTGGCTTCACTCTGTCATTATGCCTATCCCTCTGACCTATATCATATAACCTGATAGCTCCAGTTTGTTGCAATTTGCAGCCAACTGAATGATTTTGTATCTTCTGTCTGTATAATATTCTACTGTGTCTATACTAAATATATGATATAGATTATGTATATGCACACACATATTTACACCACACAACATCTTTCTCTGTTCATCTTTTATTGTCCATCTGGGATGTTACCATATTTTTTCCTTTTATATTACTTGTTTTAATTTTATTAAACAGCCATGATTTACAAAGTTATTGATAGTTGAGTTCTGAGAATACAGTAATTCAATAACAGTCTCTCCACCAGTGCCAACTTCTCTCCACCAGTGTTCCCGGATTCCCTCCCCACCTCAGCTCCCACTCCACCCCCACCTATCTGCTTAACAGGCACATTACGAAGTTTCAGTGGTTGCTGCTTAGATTTCATGTTTTTGTTTTTGTTGAATCGATGTTTTGGATATATGGCTATACTCATCACTCATGTCACTAGTACAACTGAAACCCTGATGCTTGTTCAACAGTTGCTTCTCATTCTCTTCTTCCCTTGATTTATTTCCTTCTCTGACTTCCCTCTAAACAATGGGGTCAAGGGTGATCTAGGCATACTTCTTTTAAAATAGTACATTTCTTCATCCAGTATTCTATATTCCACAGATAAGTGAGACCATCATGTGTTTGTCTTTCTTTCTCTGGCTTACTTCACTCAACATGCTGTCTTCCAGATCCAACCACGTTGCAGAAAATTGGATGATTTCATCATTCCTTGCAGCTGCATAGTATTACATTCTGTGTTTATGTAATTCATGTCTTCATAATCCATTCAGACTTGTTGGACGCTTAGGCTTGTTCCATATCTTAGCCATTGTACTGAGTGCAGCAATGAACACTGGTGTGTATATGTCCTTTTGAAAGAGCATTTTTATGTCCTGGGGATAGATGCCCAAAGATGGAATTTCTGGGTTATATGGAAGATCAATTCTAACTGAGAACTCTCCATTCTGTTTTTCACAGGGGTTGTACCAAACAGCAACATTCCCACCAGCAGTGGATGAGAGTTCACCACATCCCAGCCAACACAGGTTGTTCCTACTATTTTTTATATGTGTCATTCTCTCTGGTGTGAGATGGTATCTTATTGTCTTCTTGATTTGGATTTCTCTGATAAGCGGTGTTGAGCATTTTTTCATGTGCCTACTGACCATCCTACTGTATTCATCTGATAATGGTCAGTTCAGTTCCCCTCCCCATTTGTTGATAGGGGTTTTGACTTTTTTTGTTAATCTTTGTGTGTACATTATATATCCTGGATATAAAATCTTTATCTGATGTGTAGAATGCAAATACTTTCCCATTCAGTCAGCTGTCTTTTAGTTTTAGCCCATGGGGTTTATTTTCTATGTAGAAGCTCTTTAATGTTTTTTTTCAGTCTATAATCTAAACTAAGGAAAGTGAAAGGAGAGTGTGGTGTCAAGAATAGAATAGGGTTTCTTTTTTTTAATTTATATTGAATCAGCACGTGGAAAGTTACAAAGCTTTTAGGCTTAAGTCTCAGTTATACAATGCTCGAACACTCATCCCTTCACCAGTGCACATATTCCACCACCAAGAATCACAGTATACCTCCCCCCAGCCCTCCACCCCTCCTGTGTAGCTGATAAATTTCACTTTACTTTCTCTTTACTTTGATTGCATTCAATATTTCAACACAAAACTCACTATTGTTTGGAGTCCCCTCCCAAAGTCGAACCTGCTGAAATTGAAGCATTTGATAATTTGTTTTCCGTTGCTGAGAATGAAGAGATATGAGGTTGTAAAGCCGCAATAGCAGTTTTGGATTTCTGTATTTAGTATTTTAGTAACTAAGTCCAGAGAAATTTCTGCTAGAAGTTGCATCATTGCAAGCGTACCTCTCTGCTACTTTATATTCCATATGTGAATGCAATCTATCTATGTCTGTCTCTTTCTTTCTTACTTATTTCACTCAACATGATACTTTCCATGTTGATCCACTTATATGAAAATTTTATGACTTCATCTTTTCTAACAGCTGTATAGTATTCCATTGTGTAGATGTACCAAAGTTTCTTTAACCAGTCATCTGTTTTTGGGCACTCCGGTTTTTTCCAGATTGTGGCTATTGTAAACAGTGTTGCAATGAACATAGAAATGCAGATGTCATTTCTACTATACCTTTTTGCCTCTTTGGGATATATTCCTAGGAGTGGTATTGCTGGGGCAAATGGAAGCTCAATTTCTAATTTTTTGAGAATCGTCCATATTGTTTTCCAAAAGGGCTGAACTAGTCAGCATTCCCACCAGCAGTGAAGGAGAGTCCTTTTCTCCCCACATCCACGCCGACACCAGTTGTTTTTGTTTTTTGGGATGTGGGCCAGTCTCTGAGGTGTGAGATGATATCTCATTGTTGTTTTGATCTGCATCTCCCTGATGATTAGTGATGTCGAGTATTTTCTCATGTGCCTCTCAGCCATTCGGATTTCGTCTTTGGGAAAGTTTCTGTTCATTTCATCACCTCATTTTTTGATTGGGTCGGCAGAAGCTTTTTAACTTTATCTAGTGCTATTCGTTTACTTTTGAATATGTTGTTTTTGCCAGTGGTATCAGATAATTGAAGATATCAGACAGTTGAAGCCACCTTTGAGGTCCAAATATTGAAGTGTTCTGCCTATATTTTCTTCATAGTGTACTTAATAGTTTCTAGTCGGATCTCAAGCTCTTTGAATCGCTTTGAATTGACTTGTGTGATCTGTACGATATGGATCCAGCTTTAGTTTCTTTCATGTAGTTATCCAACTTTCCCAGCACTATTTGTTGAAGAGGCAGTCTTTACTCCATTTCACTTTATTGGCTCCTTTATAAAAAATTAACTGCCCACATATTTTAATAAGGTGTTTGATTTTGACACTTTGATCAGAGAGCCTATATTCCAGTACAATGCAGTTTTGATCACAATAACTTTAAAATACAGTTTCACATTAGGTAATTAAATACCTCTTTATTTTTCAGTATGATTTTGGTTATTCGTGGTCTTTTCTGATTTCATTAAAACTTTATTATTGATTTTATATATCCTGGAAAAATATTGTCTGAATTTGGGTGGGGACTGCATTGAACCTATATAATCACTTAGGTAGGATAGTCATTTTAATAATATTTATTCTTCCAATCCATGAGCATGGGATATTTTTCCATTTCATAAGATCTTCCTCAGTCTCTTTAAGTGATTCAAAGTTATCATGGTATAGTTTTCTCGTCTTTTGTTAATCTGTCTCCTAGATAATTGATATTTTAGACACTATTTTAAATGGAATAAACTCCTGATTGTTTTCTCCTCTGATCATTCTTTCTATATAAGAATGCGGCTGATTTTTGCATATTGGCTTTGTACCGGCCACTTTGCTGTATTGGTTTATTGTTTCTAGGATCTTTTTTGTGGACTCTTTAGGGTCTTCTATATATATTATCATGTCATATGCAGATAGTGATCATTTTGAGTTCTTGTTTTCTAATTTGGATTCCTTTAGTTTGTTTTCCTTGCCTAATGACTGTGGCCAGGACTTCTAATACTGGTATGTGGAATACAAGCAGAGAGAGTGGACATGCTTGCCTTGTACTTGGTCTCAAAGACAAATGCTTTCAGTTTTTTATTGTTTTTATTAATGAGTAACCATGAGGGTGCAGTTACAGAGTTTCGTGTCTGTGTTACAGTCATACAATACTCGAGTACCTGTCCCTCCACCAGTGCCCAATCTCCTTCATCGATGGCCCCAGGGTCCCTCCCTCCCCCGCATGTTGTCCGCCCCCCGCCCCCCCGTGACTGGGAATACCTTAATGTTCTCTCTCTCCTTTTGGGTGTTATGGTTTAAATGGAGATACTGGGTAGCTATCATGTTTAGTCTATAGTCTGCTTTCAACCCACCTCTCCTATCCTGAGTAGATCCTCCACTGCACTTTGGTTGGTGTTCCCTTCTCTGTCTGAGCTGCTCTGTCCCCAAGCATGTGAGGTCAGCTTCCAGGCCATGGAGCAGGCCTCCTGGTATTAATTGCTACTATTCTATTTTATATTCCACAAATGAGCGCGATTTTTCTGTGTCTCTTTCTTTTTGACTAATTTCACTTAGCATGATATTTTCCATGTCGATCCACTTATATGCAAAGTTCATGACTTCATCCTTTTTGACAGCTGCATAGTATTCCATTGTATAGATGTACCAAAGTGTCTTTAACCAGTCATCTGTTCTCGGGTACTGGGGTTTTTTCCAGATTCTGGCTATTGTAAACAGTGCTGCGATGAACATATAAGTGCAGATGTCATTTTGACTATACTTTTTTGCCTCTCTGGGATATATTCCCAAAAGTGGTATTGCTAGGTCAAATGGGAGCTCGATTTCTAATTTTTTGAGAAGTGACCATATTGTTTTCCAAAAGGGCTGAACCAGTTGGCATTCCCACTAGCAGTGTAGAAGGATTCCTTTCTCCCCACATTCACGCCAACAGTGGTTGCTTTTGTTCTTTTGGATGTGAGCCAGTCTCTGTGGTGTGAGGTTGTTTTGATCTGCATCTCCCTGTTGATTAGTGATTAAGAGCACTTTTTCATGTGCCTTTTAAATGCTTTTGGTTTTTCACCATTAAGTGTAATACTGTCTGTAGGCTTGTTATTGGCCATTATTATCTTGAGGAAAGTTCCTTTCACCCCTATTTGTTGAGAACTTTTTCATGAATGGATGTTGGATCTTGTCAAAGGCTTTCTGTGCATTAGTTGATATGAACATATGACTTTTATCTTTCCTTTTATTAATGTGGTATTTTGTTAATTGATTTCCGTATGTTGAACCATCCTTGCATCCCTGGCAAGAATCCCACTTGTTCAGAGGGTATGATTTTCATGATATGTTTTTTGATTTGATTAGAAAAGATTTTCTTAAGGATTCATCAGGGAGTTTGGTCTGAAATTTTCTTTTCTGAAAGTGCCTCTGTCTACTTTGGGTTTTAGTGTAATATGTGAGTTCAAACTGTGGGTGCACAATGTGTGCATTCGGTGGCCAAGAACAGCCTTCCTGGCCTCCCCAGTAGAGGAACAATGAGAAGGGGGCCCACAGACTGATGATCAAAATGACTCATTTAATACAGAGCATTTAGTACTCTTGGTATAGAACATCTGAGCGCTTTTGAGCACTGCATGTAGGTGTGATTGATCATTTACAGAGGTAAGGCATTTTGACAAAGGTGATTCTTTTCAGGGGATTAACTCAAAGAGACATTCTGTCCCCCAGAGACATCTATATTGATTTTCTCTTTGCCTTGCTATTAGTAAATATTAAACAATTATATTTACTTATTAATACTTGCAGTTATTTGGATAAACACAGTACGAGATATAGATTCCAAAACTGAGGGCAAGCAAGGCTTTTACTGTAAATCCCAGAATAAGTCCTCAGGCCAGTTCAGTTTTTTCCTTCCCCCTGGGGGTCCTAACTCTTAAGTCATAATGGTTTGCATCAAAACCAGGCTTTTATGCTTTCTAGACTGTCCCATTTCGATACCAGGGTAGCTTTGCCACTTGTCCCGGGTCCACCCAGGTCCATGGTGAGACCTCCTCATTTTGGGGGTGTTAGGGACTACAATACATAAGGCCTGAGTCAAGTAATTGTGACGGATGCCCAGAAGTAGGTAATTCACTTCAGTGAATTCACTACCAGTGCCAAACTTTGTATTTCACTACAAATATAAAGTTCAAAACACTAACCAAGCCTGACTTAGGGAATTGTAAAGCACAAAGGAAAGTTTAAAGATAAACTCACGGGATTAGGACTGCTGTAAGATTTTCTGCGGGGAGGAAAGGGGACAATTCACTGATGGATCCTAAAAGACTTAGGGTTAATATCCAACCTAAGTGTAAGCTTCATAGAAGATGTTAGGAAGAATTCCTGTGTCTTTGACATTTTAGAAGAGTTTAAAGAGTATATAGCAGTAAATATTCTTTGAAGGTTTGATATAACTCACCAGTGAACCCATCTAGATTGGGATTTTTGTTCTTGGAGAGATTCTTAATGACTGTTTCAATTTTGTTACTTGTAATTGGCTTGTTTCGGTTTTCTTTTTTTTACGATTTTTATACATTTTATTTTCATAAAGTAGTTCAAAATAGTTCATTCAGATAATATTCAAACACCCACCCAAACAGCGAGCATCTTCCCACCACAATAAGAGGGAAGTGTGTGAAGGTTGTATTTCATTCTGGGGCCATTTAAGCCCATATATACAAGAATACTAGCAAGTTTGTTAAAACCAAACACACGTGTGCTACTGCAGGTACATCAGTAGGTTCTGTTTAGGTTTTCTACCTTCAACTCATTCAGCTTCGGAAGATCACATGATTCTAAGAATCTCCATTTCTTTTAGGTTCTCCAGATTAATAGCATAAAATTGCTTATAGTGACCTCACATTTTGAATTTAAGAAGAATATTTTGTAAAATTTCTCCCCTTCCATCTCTGTACCTATTTGGACATTTTCTTTTTTTCCTTGTAAGTCTATCTAAAGGTTTATCTGTATTGTTTTTTTTTGAGATTTAAGAGAGGAAGGTGTGGCAGTCAGAGATACTGTAATCTCATATGACCATCATCCTAATATTGCAGGTACACCAGGAATTGAACACTAGGGAGGAAACTTGCTGCACTGAGATTATACCGCACTGATTTTTTTTTTTGAGGCTGGTATAGAATGGCTTAAATTTTTTTTTGATTCACTCACCATGAATTATAAAGTTAAAAAGATTTGTGATTGTGTTTCAGGTGTATATTCTTACCAGTCTTTTTACCAGTGCCCACTACCCTTCACCAATGTCCCCAGCTTCCCTCCTATCCCCCAGCCTGTCTCTCTGGCAGGCACTTTTCCCCTTTCTCATTATCCTAGTGTTCCATTCCCTAACTTATACCTCTCACCCCTGCCCCAATGCCAAGCTTCCTACTAAAGACCAATTGTCTGGATCTTTTTTTAAAATTTTTTATTGAATCACCATGTGAAAAGTTACAAAGTTTTCAGGCTTAAGTCTCAGCGATACAATGCTCAAACACCCATCCCTTCACCAATGCCCATGTTCCACCACCAAGAATCACAGTATACCTCCACCCCTCTGTGTGTAGCTGATTAATTTTCACTTTGCTTTCTCTTTACTTTGATTGCGTTCAATATTTCAACATAAAACTCACTATTATTATTTGGAATTGCCCCCCCAGTCGAACCGGCTAAAAAGGCAGCATTTGATAATTTGTTTTCCCTTGCTGAGATTGAAGAGATATCATGGCTGCGCAGTTTTGGATTTCTGTATTTGAGTAGCTAAGTCCAGGGAAATTTCTGTCAAAAATTGCATCATTGCAAGTTTGTACCTCTGTTTAGTGGGCCTTATAAGATGGCGGTCACCACGCCGTCTCCCTGCCCCCCCCCAAAGGAAAATCCGAAAGAGAAAAGCCTTTCCCCTCCTGGGCAGCATGGGACCATGGCTTAGTTCACAGTCTGGAGGCATTTCTGCAAGAAGCTGCTGGTGCCAAGAGTAGTTAGATGGCCTCTGTAATCATGGGCATTCAGCAATGGAGGGCTGCACTTGGATCACATCTGGTCGGAGAGCGGCGCAGGTATCACCCCCCGCCCCATCTCGAGATTTCCCTTGAGTCTCATTGCTGTAAGCTCATATCTCTGTTTAGTGGGCCTTATAAGATGGCGGTCGCCATGCCGTCTGCCCCCAAAAAAGGAAAAGGCGAGAGAGAAAATCCTTTTCCCTCCTGGGGCAGCATGGAGCCATGGCTTAGTTCACAGTCTGGAAGCATTTCTGCCTGGATCTTTTTATTATTGCTATTCAGTATTTGATATTTCCCTACAAGGTTTCTCTATATCCCACATATAAGAGAGATCATTCTGAGTCTGTGTCTATTTTACTCTGGCTAATTTTGCAGCATGGTACTTCCAGATCCCTCCACATTGCAGTAAATTGCATGAGTTTATCTTTTCTTAAGGCTGCATAATTAGTCCTCTGTGTATGCGTACCATATTTTCTTTATTCAGCCATCTGTTCATGGGTATTTGTGTTGTTAATATATTTTGGCTGTTGTATATAGTGCTACAATAAACAAAGGAGTGCAGATGTCTTTTCTGGTTTATGCTTTTGGGGCCTTTGAGTACATTCCCAGTAATGGAATGGATGTATTGTATGAAAGGTCAATTCCTAGGTTTTGGAGGAATGTCCATGTTGTCTTCCAAAAAGACCGGACCAGTCAACATTCTCACTAGGTGTGAGTGAGGGTCTCTTTTGCTCCACATCCTCACCAACACTGGTGAATGCCAGTATCTGTGCTATGAGGTATCACTTGTATCACTTGTAGCCCCATTGATCTTCGATTTGCTCTAACGGGCACCAGTAACGTCTCCATTTGTCCCTGTCGCGAGCTAGTGCAGCCTAATGATATCTGCTCGCTCCAGGAACAGGAAGAGCCTCAAATCGTTCATTCAGAGATTTGACGATGAAATCTGACCATCTAGTTGGTGGGCAGCCACGAGGTCTTCTGACGTCCCGGGGAATCCAGTTGGTAACAGCTTTTGTCCAGCGGTCGTCTCTGAATCGCATTACATGACCAGCCCATCTGATTTTTGATGCCTTGGCAAACGAGACAGCATCCCTGAATTTTGACCGTCCACGAAGGTCAGAACTCCGAATTCCTCCTCTCACTTGAGTGAGACATGATATTCCCATTATATTCTCTTTCCATTCCTCTTTGGGATACCCTAATAGCATTCGCATCCTGTTTGCATAGGGCTCAGGTCTCCGAGGCATATGTTAGTTCAGGAAGAACAGTGGAATTGAAAAGATGTGCCCGGAGTCAGAGGTTCTTCGTTCTCTTAACCACCTCTTCGACGCTCTTGAATGCATTCCACGCTGCTCTCTTCCTCCTGTGCAGTTCTGGCTGGCACCAAGTCGTTCCTCATGTTGAGTTCTCGACTTAGGTACACATAGCTGCTGTATTTGGAGATGTTCCTTCCATTGAGAGCAAATGGAGCTTCAGGGACAAGTTCGTTTTTCATGACATCATCTTGTTGAGATTCAGCTGCAGTCCGACCTTTCCACACTCATGGTCGAAGTTGGTCAGCATTTGTGCCGCTTGGCAAGTGTTTGGTGTTATGAGAACGATGTCATCAGCGAAGCGGAGGTGGTGTAATTGCCGACCATCTATCTTCACTCCCATTCCTTCCCATTCCAGTCGTCGCATGATGTTCTCAAGGGCGGCACTGAAGAGTTTTGGTGAAATGGTATCACCCTGCCGCACCCCTCTCTTTACATCAATGATCACTTCCTTGTAGAATGGTGAGATCCTGGTGGTGAATCCACAATACAGCTCGTGGAGGATTTCTATATACTGAGTTTGAACGCCCTGTAAACTTCAATGAGTCTGATCACTGTGTGGATATGGTATATTGTGCTGAATCCCCGTTGGAACCCAGCTTGCTCTCATGGTTGTTCTTCGTCTAGTGTTCTGCCTATTCTATTCAGTATGACACGAGTGAACAACTTGTGGACGACAGACAGCAGACAGATTGGGCAATAGTTGCCGATGTCATGGATGTCTCCCTTCTTGTACAACAGAACGGTCTTACTGGTTTTCCACTGGGACGGAACCTTGCATTCAGACAGGTAGCGTGTGAAGAGTCGGGCCAGTGTATTGATTACTTGCGGCAGATTCTTCAGGTGTTCAGGTCTGACCTTGTCTGGACCAGGTGCTGTTCGCGTCTTTACCAGCGAAATGGCGTGTCGGATTTCAGAAGGGAGAACGTTGGGAACGACATATCCATCCTGCAGAATTTGGTATGCTGCGGAATTTGGTATGTGGGCAGGTGGACATGGCTGTCAAAGAGATCCGAGTAGAAATCGTGAATAATTTTCTCCATTGCCTTTCTGGAGGATGTGATAGATCCATCGGGACGTCGGAGGGCAGTCATCTTGGTATTGTAATTGGTGAAGGACAGGCAAGCGTTGCGAATACTTGTCCCAGCTTCTGCTGCACTGGCCAACACTGCTGCTCTTCTCTCTTTGAGGTCTTCCTTTATCGCATCTCTGCACAGCTTTGTGAGCTCGGACGTTAGCTTGTAGATGCCTGAGGCTCGTGCCAAACCACGTTGACGAATGAGCTCGAGAGTTTCCGATGACAGTCATCTGTTTGTGGCTTTCTCACTCTTGGCATTCTTTGCACAGACATGGAGGTGCTGAACCAGTCGATCATATTCCTCGTCGATGTTGTCAAGGACGGCATCTTCCCACGTTGCTGCAATAGTGCCAAAGAGCTCCCAGTTGGTGGTCATTCTGGGAGTTGCCTTCTTAGACTTAAATTTTGCAGACCTTTCTCCCCGTTCTGTGAAGTAGAATTTCGCATGAAGAAGACGGTGGTCTGATCCCGTTTGGAATTTTGGGACAACAACGACATCGGTCAGGCAAAACCTTCGATTGAATATGATGTGATCTATTTCATTGTGGAACTGTCCACCAGGAGACTCCCATGTCCAACGTTTAGATTCGGCCTTCTGGAACTGTATGAAAGGTCAATTCCTAGGTTTTGGAGGAAAGTCCATGTTGTCTTCCAAAAAGACTGGACCAGTCAACATTCTCACTAGGTGTGAATGAGGTTCTCTTTTGCTCCACATCCTCACCAACACTGGTGAATGCCAGTATCTGTACTATGAGGTAATACCTCAGTTTGATTTTTCATTTCTGTAATTATTAGTGATGCAGAGTATTTTCATATGCTTTTCGGCAATTTATTTCTTCTTTGAAGAACTTCCTGTTCACTTCTTCATAGGGTTGGATTTTTTCTTCTACCAGTGCTTTATATTCTTGGATGTTAACCCTTTGTTGAATGAATGTTTGGCAAATAATTTCTCCCAGTCTGTGGGCTGTCTTTGTATTTTGGTCATCATTTCCTTTGAGTTGCAGAAACTTCTTATATTAATGTAGTTCCATTTCTTTATCTCTGCTTCTAATTGCTTATCATCCTTAAAGATGCCTCTAGCTTCAATGTCATGGAGAGTTCTGCCTATATTTTCTGCTGTGTACTTTATAGATTCAGATCTGATACCCAGTTCTTTAATCCATTTGATTTGACTTTTGTGTATGGCATTAGAAAGATATCTGAGTTCTCTTTTGCTGTGTGGCTGACCAGTTTTTCCTGCACCATTTGTTGAACAGACTTTCCTTACTCCATTTCATATTTTTGATCCCTTATCAAAGATTAACTATGTACCTGAGGGTTTGTCTTTGGTTTTTCTATTCTATTACATTGACCTGTGGGTCTGTCCTTATTCTAGTACTGTGCTGTTTTAATTACTACTGCTTTATAGTACAGTGTGAAGTTGGAGAAAGTGGTAACTCCCATTTCTTTTTTTCCCAAAAATTGCTTTAGCTATTCAAGGGGGTTTATTGTTCTATGTAAATTTAAGGAGTTTTTTATCTATTTCTTTGAAAAATGTCTTGGTATCTTTATAGGGACTTCATTTTTTAAATCTTTTAAAATTTTATTGAATCACCGTGAGATAGTTACAAGCTTTCATGTTTGGGTTACAATCTCACAATGATCAAACACCCATTCCTCCACCAGTGCACATTCCCCCACCACCAATATCCCGAGTATACCCCCACTTTCCCTGCCTCTATGGCAGACAAAATTCCCCATACTCTCGACTTTTGGGCATTATGGCTTGCAACACAGACACTGAGAGTTCATCATGTTTGGTCCATTATCTACTTTTAGCATGCATCTCCCATCCCAACTGGTTCCTCCAACCATCATTTTCTTAGTGATCATAGGGACTTCATTTAATCTGTGTAACAAAATTTGAGGAGTATAGCAATTTTGACTATGTTAATCCCCAAATCTATAAGCAGAGGTTGTATTTCCATTTTCTTGAGTTGTCTTATTTTTTTGAAGTCATTTTTTTGTATTCTTTGTATGTCTTTCACCTCTGTAGTTGAGCCAACTCTTAGATATTTGATTATCTGAACCAAAACCATGAACAATATTGGTTTTTTAAAATATTTTACTCTTATTTTTCATTATTTCCATATTGGGAAGCTATTGACTTTTGTGTGTTACTTTTGTAGCTTGCCACTTTACTGTGCAAATAAATTGTTTCTAGGAACTTTTCATAGAAATTTTAAGATACTATTAATATAGTATCACAGACAGAGCGATAGTACAGTGGGTACGGCTTTTGCCTTGCATGGGGTTGACCTGGGTTCGATCCCCAGTATCCCATATGGTCCCAAGCACCTCCAGGAGTATTTCCTGAGTGCACAGACAGGAGTTACCCCTGAGCATGGTTGAGTGTGACCCAAAAAGCAAATAAATATATAAATAAATAAAGTATGCCATCTTCAAATAGTGAAAGTTTGATTTCTTTCTTTTCTATCAAGATGCCCTTGATATCTTTTTCTTGCTTAATTGCTATGGGAAATACTTCAAATCTATATTGAATAGTAGTGGAGAGAGAGGGAAAACTTGTCTTGTGCCTGATCTTAAGGGGAAGAATTTTAGTTTTTCCCCATTGAGTATAATGTGTGCTGTAGGCTTGTGGTAAGTGGCTTTAACAATGCTGAGGAAAGTTCTTTCAATTCCCACTTTATTGAGAGATTTTTTTTTAATTTAATAGTTTATTTTTAATTAGTGAGTCAACGTGAGGGTACAGTTACAAATTTATACATTTTTGTGCTCATGTTTCTCCCTTACAAAGTTTGATAACCCATCCCTTCACCAGTGCCCATTCTCCACCACCAGTAAACCCAACATCCCTCCCCCCCTCCCCAGTCCTGTCTCCCCCCACCCCACACTGCCACTATGGCAGGGTATTCCCTTTTGTTCTCTCTTTCTGATTAGGTGTTGTGGTTTGCAATAAAGGTGTTGAGTGGCCATTGTGTTCAGTCTCTAGTCTATATTGGGCCCGCATCATCTTTCCCCCACATGACCTCCAATCACATTTTACTTGGTGTTCCCTTCTCTGAGTTGCCCAGAATGAGAGACCAGCCTCCAAGCCATGGAGACAACCTCCTGGTACTTATTTATACTATTCTTGGGCATTAGTCTTATAGTCTATTATTCTATAGTCCACAGATGAGTGCAATCTTCCTATGTCTGTCTCTCTCTTTCTGACTCATTTCACTTAGCATAATACTTTCCATGCTGATCCACTTATATGCAAACGTCATGACCTCATTTTTTCTAACAGCTGCATAGTATTCCATTGTATAGATGTACCAGAGTTTCTTCAACCAGTCATCTGTTCTAGGGCACTCGGGTTTTTTCCAGATTCTGACTATTGTAAACAGTGCTGCGATGAACATATAAGTGCAGATGTCATTTCGACTATACTTTTTGGCTTTTCTGGGATATATTCCCAGCAGTGGTATTGCTGGGTCAAATGGGAGCTCAACCTCTAGTTTTTTGAGAATCGTCCATATTGTTTTCCAGAAGGGCTGAACTAGCCGACATTCCCACCAGCAGTAGAAGGGTCCCTTTCTCCCCACATCCTCTCCAACAGCGGTTGCTTTTGTTCTTTTGGATGTGTGCTAGCCTCTGTGGTGTGAGGTGGTATCTCATGGTTGTTTTGATCTGCATCTTGAGAGATTATTTTTATCATGAATCGTTGTTGAACCTTGTCAAATGCTCTCTCTGCATCTGCTTGTATAATTATATAATTTTATTTTTTCCTTGTTATAATGTATTATAGCCATATGTTTTAATACTAATATGGTGTACTCTTTTGATTGACTTGCATATGTTAAGCTATCCTTGCATACCTGGAATGTATTCTATTTGGTCATGGTGTATGACTTTTGGGGGTGTATGATTTTTAAGGATGGAGTGATAGCACAGCAGGTAGGGCGTTTGCCTTGCATGCGGCCAACCCAGGTTTGATTCCTCCATCCCCCTCGGAGAGCCTGCCAAGCTACCAAGAATATCCCGCCCGCACAGCAGAGCCTGGCAAGCTACCAGTGGTGTATTCGATATGCCAAAAATAGCAACAAGAAGTCTCACAATGGAGACATTACTGGTGCCTGCTCTGAGCAAATCGATGAACAACAGGGTCACAGTGTTACAGTGCTATGATTTATAATGAGTTATTGCATTTGATTTTCTAGGATTTTGTTGAGGATCTTTGCATCCATGTTCTTCAGGGATATTAGTCTGTAACTCTCTCTTGTTGTACTGTCTGACTACTTTTGATATCAAAGTAATGTTTGCTTCATATAAACTGTTAGGGAGTGTTTCTATTTCTTAGATTTACTGTAAGAACCTGGAAAGGATTAACAGTAAGTCTTCTTCAAAGGTTTGGAAAAGCTCATTAGTGAATCCATGTGGGTCTGGGATTTTTGCTTGTGGTAAAACCTTTGATTACTATTTCCATTTCTTCGATAGTGATAGAAGTGTGCAGGTATTCTAGATAATCTTGATTGAGCCTTAGGATTTTTTAGGACCCCCAATAATTTATTAATTTCTTGTAAGTTCTCTCATTTCACAGCATAAAAATTTTCAAAATAATCTTTGGTGATTCTTTGAATTTCTGTGATATCTATTGTGACGTCTCAACTCCCTTCATTTCTTTTTAAAAATTTTATTTTTATTAAAATTACCGTTATTTACAAAGTTGTTCATTATACAGATGTTTTAGGCATTTAGTGTACCAACACTACCCGTGTGACGTTCCTACTACTACTGTCCCCATTTTCCCTCCTGTTCCCAACCTGTCCCCGTAGGCACATAACAAATTTACTTTATATTAGTTATTCCAACAAAACTTTAAGAAATTATAAATATAATGATCAGAAAATAAATCAATAAGAAATAATTGTGATTTCTATATGATTTTAACCTATGTAAATAAGGAAAATAAAACCATTTAATACAATATAATGAGATGATTATTCTCTTTTACATAAGTTTTGAACTTCTGAATCTAAAGTATATTGCATTAAAATTTATTTTATATTTGGATATTATTATGGAAGTAATAAAGCCTTACCTATCATTAATAAAACTTCTGAAGAAATTCTGTTCTAATGAGATACTATCTCACACCACAGAGACTGGCACACATTCAAAAGAACAAAAGAAACCAGTGCTGGCATAGATGTGGGGAAAAAGGGAAGCTCTTTCACTATTGCTGGAACTGCTGACTGGTCCAGTCTTTCTGGGAAACAATATGGACAGTCCTTCAAAAACTAGTAATTGAGCTTCCTTATGACCCCGCAATACCACTTCTGGGAATATATCCTGAAGATGCAAAACAAAAAAACACAGTAGAAATGACATCTGTACCTATATGTCCATTGCAGCACTTTTCACAATTGCCAAAATCTGGAAACAACCCAAGTGTCCTAGAACAAATGACTGGCTAAAGAAACTTTGATACATCTACACAATGGAATATTATGCAGCTGTTAGGAGAGATTAAGTCATGAAATTTGCTTATAAATGGATAGACATGGAGAATGTCATGCTAAGTGAAATGAGTCAGAAAGAGAGGGACATATATAGAAGGACTGCACTAATTTCTAGAGTATAAAATAACATAACATTGGGGCCGGAGCAATAGCACAGCAGGTAGGGTGTTTGCCTTGCACGCGGCCAACCCGGGTTCGATTCCAAGCATCCCATATGGTCCCCTGAGCACCGCCAGGAGTAATTCCTGAGTGCAGAGTCAGGAGTAACCTCTGTGCTTTTCCGGGTGTGACCCAAAAAGCAAAATAATAATAATAATAACATAACATGAGACTGACACCCAAGGACAGTAGATACAAGGGCCAGGAGGATTACCCCATAGCTGGAAGCCTGTCCCATGAGCGGTAAGGAGAAGACAGCTGGAATAGAGAAGGGATCACAAAGAAAATAATGGCTGGAGGAATCGGTCAGGATGGGAGATGTGTGCTGAAAGTAGATAATGGACCAAACAGGATAAACTCTCAGTATCTGTATTGCAAACCATAATGCCCAAAAGTAGAGAGAGAGTATGGGGAATATTATCTGACTTGGAGGCAGTGGGAGGGTGGGGAAGGGGGGTATACTGGGGATATCGGTGGTGGGGAATGTGCACTGGTGGAGGGATGGGTGTTTGATCACTGTGTGTTTGTAAACCAAACATGAAAGCTTGTAACTATCTCACGGTGATTTAATAAAATAAAAAATAGCACTGTAGTACTGCCTTCCCGCTGTTCATCGATTTGCTCGAAGGGGCACCAGTAACGTCTCCATTATGAGACTTGTTGTTACTGTTTTTGGCATGTCGAATACACCACGGGTAGCTTGCTAGTCTTTTCTGTGCGGGTGGGATACTCCCGATTGCTTGCCGGGCTCTTCAAGAGGGACGGAGTAATCGAACCCAAGTCAGATGCGTGCAAAGCAAATGCCCTACCCGCTGTGCTGTCACTCCAAGACCCACCCATAGTAAAATCCTTTAAAACCATGTTCCAAACAAACTTTCTGGTCTTATCTCTGACTGCTGTTTCATATATACATGCTATGCTCCAACCACATTTAATTACACTCCCTCAAAACATATTCCTTTACCTAGAGTTTTTCTTTCCATTTCTCCATCTAGCAAAACGCTCTACCTTTCAGGACACATCTCAAATGTAACTCTTCATAAAAATCTCCTTTCCTTATTCTAGGGCAAAGACAAGCCTACACAGGTCCTTATATCTTTGATGACTCCCCATTGACCTTTACCATCCTATACTATCATTTATGTGACCCATCTCTCATAGAACTGAATATCCAAAGAGAAAATAATCTATCATAATTCTTGATGTACAGTGAATTTACCTACAGCAAATGTCTGCTGAATGAAAGACACTTGGTTTTAAGAATAGGGTTCCTTAATCTGAAACTCACAGATATAAGTTCATGCGTAGAATTTGGGGGTTGACAGAAGGAGGGATCCATGAATTTTAATGAGAAAAAATTACTTCTTTACTTTCATCAACCTCTAAAAGTAACCACTTCCCCGCCGCAACAAACCATTTTAGGAAAGCAGGATTGTGACTGTCAAAAAAATCATAGAGGGTGGGAGGAATACTGGGTTTATTGGTGGTGGAGAATGGGCACTGGTGGAGGGATGGCTTTGTGAACATTGAGAGAAAAACAAGCTCGAAAATGTGTAAATCTGTATCTGTACCCTTATGGGGACTCACTAATTAAAGAATTTAAGAATAAAAAAATAAAAAATTATAAAAATTAAAAAAGAATCGTCATAGATGTCTTTATATCCTACTACAATTCTTGGACACATCTTACAGTATTATAATTATCAGGCCCAGGCCCAGAATACTAGCCCTGCAAGTGTATGGTCACAGATCAAGTCCCCAATGTCTCACACAAACTGAGCTGGATTCTGGCAGCTCTACTGTATGCAATCCCCAGCACCGCAATTCTGGCTGGTCTACAGCCAAATATGTGTAAGCACCACAAAAAGGAATAGAACCCCAGATGAGAACAACTGATAAAAAGAAAGATAAGTGAGCACCAAAGGCAGGAAGTACAGACCCTGTCCTGTGTGCAGGTAGAGCAACCACAGGAATGCAAGCAAACTTCAGCAAGGACCGAATCGTGATATGTGACCCTCAGTGAGCACTACCTCCTGTCATGTGTTCAACCCCCCAACCTCATCCCTCACAACAACAACAAAAGGAAGAGGAAAAGGGGGAAAGTGAAACATATTAAATAATATTATAAATACCAGTCCCATCAATAGATAGGATTTGTTGTCTCCCTCCACACACCCCACCCCTAAGAAAAAAGTTCTACTAAGCATTTTGTAAAGATGAACAGCAAGTTTTAAGAGAGGTTCATAAAATATAGTAAAAATAGGAAATCTGAATATAGATTTCTTAATGTTCTAAAATAAAAAGAACAAATAAAAAGAAATTTTGTTCAAAGCACAACACCCAAAAGGAAAGAGAGAACAAAAGAGAATGCCCTGCCACAGAGGTGGGGTGGTGTGCGGGATGGGGTTGGAGGGTGGGAGGGATACTGGGATCATCGGTGGTAGAGAACGGGCACTGGTGGGGGGATGGGTACTCGAGCATTGTTTGACTGAAACACAAGCACGAAAAGTTGTGTTTGTAAAAAAAAAAATTAAAAATAAAAAAAAATTATTTCCCATGAATTTCATGTATAGATGTACCAATTAACCACGCATAAGTATCTCATTAATATTTTGTTATAGTATACCTGTATTGTTATTGTTACTGTTACTGTTTTTGGCATATCAGATACATCACGGTAGCTTGCCAAGTTCTGCTGTGCAGGCAGGATATCCTTGGTAGCTTGCCAGGCTCTCCGAGAGGGACGGAGGATTTTGGGGCAGCCTCTAATTGTGCTCTTCGTGTTCCTGGAGCGAGCAAACGCTGTTGGGCTGCACTGGCATGCAACAGGGACGAATGAAGATATTACTAGTGCCCACTCTAGCAGTCGATGAACAACGGGATGATAGTGATAGTGATAGTGATAGTGATACCTGTATATTCTGGTAAATCATTCTATGTACTTTTCTTTTATGTTATTGTTATGGTACTATATTATTTTATTAAAATTTACCTGTGTGTAATGCTCAAAAGTAGAGAAAGAGAGTATGGGGAATATTGTCTGCCATAGAGGCAGGAGGTGGGTGGGAATGGGGGGGCATACCCGGGATATTGGTGGTGGGGAATGTGCACTGGTGGAGGGATGGTTGTTTGATCATTGTGAGATTGTAACCCAAACATGAAAGCTTGTAACTATCTCAAGGTGATTCAATAAAATTAAATTTTTTTTTAAATTTACCTGTGTAGGTAAAAAAAAAATTCTGTTCTAATATATTTTGGAGTTTACACAAAATGGCTCACACCTGCTTATGTAAAATTTTCCACCTACACTTTATATAAACACTGTGATTTACAAACTTATTGATGATGATATGTTATAGGCATTCAATATTCCAACACCAATCCCACCGCCATTCTCACCTTCCCTCCACCATTGTCTCCAGTTTTCCCAACACTCCTCAAGCCTGTCCCCATAGCAGGCCAACAATAGTTTATTTTATATTCCTTATTTTCAATAAGTTGCAAACAGAATGACCAAAAATATTTCCTTAGAAGAAAATTTGTGTAAATTATTATATCACACTATGGAGACATTAAGTCCTTGACTGAGGGATTATTAAGATGTTACAGGTTAAACTTCTGTGTTATTGTTTGTTGCCTTCTACATTACATCCCATCCAGTCTCGTGAGTTACTGCTGGTTTATCAGTGTTATAGCAATTGGAAATGCCTCATGGATGCAAATGCAGCCAGGAAGTCCAGAATTTTTAACTGGGTAGTACAGTTGGAGTTAAAATTTTAACGGGTGGTGGTGGTTTTGAGGTGTGGACTCGACTGCTGTGGCTTCCAGATATACAGGGAGTTAAGGGAGGTAGCCCGTCTTGACTCCTAGATAGCCTGGAGATTTTAGTCAGACCTGCATACCTGAATATTCATCATGTTAATTTCTGGGTGAGGCTTGGCCCCGAGACAATGGAGTCCTGCCACTTGCATGGCAGCAATCTTGCATTGTATGCGTGAGTGACTGCAGGGGCTCCATTTGGGTGGGCCAGCCCAGGGACCGCCTCCCGTCTAGTGCCCCATATAGCTTAGCCATAGGCGGGTGTCCAAAGAATTTGTGGCAGCCAGTTTATCTATTTCAAGATTTATTTATGAGTCTCTGGAACAAGGGTGGTAGATGAGCTTACATGGTGCTAGTTATGGTGCTCCCCTTTCATTTATGATTTGCATAATTAGGGATTTCTCGCCCTCTTTGTGAGTCTTGCTTGTGGTTTATCGATATTATTTATTTTTCCAAAGAACCAGCTCTTGGTTTCATTAGCCTTTTGAATTTTTTAATTCCAACTCATTAACTTCTGCCCTAAATTTTATTATTTTCTTTCTCCCGCTTGCTTTAGACTCCTTTGGTTGGTCATTTTCAGTTTCTCAAGCTGTGCTGTTAGGTTATTTTGGACACTTTCTTCTTTCCTTATGAGTGCTTGCTTATCTATGAACTTTCCTCTTATCACGTTTTTTGCAATGTCCTGTAAGTTCTGGTAGGTCGTGTCCAAATTCTTATTTGTTTCCAGGAATCTTTTGATTTCCTCTCTGATTTCCTGTCTGACCCACTGGTTGTTACAGTAGTGAGCTGTTTAATTTACAGGTGTTTGAGTTGTTTCTCCATTTCTGTTTGTGGTTAACTTCTATTTTCAGAGCATTATGGTCTGAGAAGAGAATTGATATGATTTCTATCTTCTTGACTTTATGGAGGTAAAGCTTGTGGGTTATCATGTGGTCTATCATAGAGGATGTCCCTTCTGCATTGGAGAAGAAAGTGTATTCTGCTTATTATGGATTGAAAGCCACATATATACATACACACTAAGCCCCTCTCTTCCATTTGTTCCTTGAAGTCAAGTAATTATTTCCTTGCTGAGTTTTATTTATTTATTTTTTGCTTTAAATAAGAGATAATATATTTACAGATAAATTTTAATGACTTTTTTATAAACAGGTTTCATCATTAGTGATACATTGAGTTTTTTAATAATTTATTTATTTATTTTTTAAATTTTTTATTGTGTCACCATGTGGAAAGTTACAAAGTTTTCAGGTTTAAATCTCAGTTATACAATGCTCGAATACCCATCCCTTCACCAGTGCTCATATTCCACCACCAAAAATCCCAGTATAGCTCCACCCCGCCCCCTCACACCCCTAACCCCCCACGCCCCTAGCCCCCCCACCCTAAGCCCCCCCCCCGCCTGTGTAACTAATAAATTTCACTTTCCTTGCTGAGTTTTAATCTAATTGATCTATCAAGTGGTGATAGAGTGGTGTTGAAATCTCAATTTTTTACCGTGCTAGCAATATATTTTTCAAGTCTATTAAGTATTTTGTTTTAGTTATTTTTCTGGTTTCTTGTTAAGTGAATATATGTCTGGGAATGTGAGTTCTTCCTGATGTACTTATCCTTTAATCATTAAGAAATGGCCCTCTCTGTCTCATAACACTTTTAATCCTGAATATGATATTATCCAATGTCAATATGGCCATGCCAGCCTTTTTGTAGGTATTGTTTGCTTGAAATATTGTCTTCTAACCTTTGACTTTGCGTCTGTGTTTGCACTTATTCTTTTTAAAAATTTTTAAATTTTTTAATGAATCATTGTGAGGTACAGTTACAGTGTTACAAACTTGTGCTTACATTTCAGTCATACAAATATTGAATACGCATCCCTCCACCAGTGCCTGTTCTTCACCACCAATCTTTCCCAGTATTCCTCCCATCACCCCCAGCCCCCCCAGCCCTTCCCGCCTCTGTGGCAGGCACATTCCGCTTTACTCTCGCTCTCCTTTAGGGTGTTGTGGTTTGCAATGCAAGTATTGAATGGCCATCATGTTCGGTCTATAGTCTACTTTCGGCACCCATCTCAGCGGTTCCTCCAAGCACCCTTTACTTAGTGTTCCCTTCTCTATCTGAATTGTCTTTTCCCCCAGCATGTGAGGCTGGCTTCCAAGCCGTGGAGCAAACCTCCTGGTAATTATTTCTACTATTTATGGGTGTTAGTCTCCTATTCTGTTACTTTATATTCCACAAATGAGTGCAGTCTTTCTATGTCTGTCCCTCTCTTTCTGACTAATTTCACTTAACATGATACTTTCCATGTTGATCCACTTATATCCAAATTTCATGACTTCATCTTTTCTAACAGCTGCATAATATTCCATTGTGTAGATGTACCAGAGTTTCTTTCAGTCATCTGTTCTTGGGCACTCGGGTTTTATCCAGATTTTGACTATTGTAAACAGTGCAGCAATAAACATACAAGTGCAGATGTCATTTCTACTGTACTCTTGCATCTCAGGGATATATTCCCAGAAGTGATATTGCTTGGTCTAATGGGAGCTCAATTTCTAATTTTTTGAGAAACGTCCATGCTGTTTTCCAAAAGGGCTGAACCAGTCAGCATTAAAACCAGCAGTGAAGGAGAGTCCCTTTCTCCCCACATCTGTGCCAACACTGGTTGCTTTTGTTCTTTTGGATGTGAGCCAGTCTCTGTGGTGTGAGATGATATCACATTGTTGTTTTGATCTGTATCTCCCTGATGATTAGTGATGAAAAGTATTTTTTCATGTTGCACTTACTCTTAAAATGTGTTTCTTGTCAGCAGCATACCACTGAATGCAGTTGTCTAATCCATCTTGCCACTCTTTGTCTCTTAATTGGTGCGTTTAAGGCATTGCCGTTGAGATTATTGCTATGTTTTGTGCTATTCTTCTGTAGAAGTTTTGTGTGTTTATGTGATTTGTCGTGTTTTAGAGTACCCCTTTCAGTTCTTGCAGAGATGGTTTTGAGTCTGAAGTCCTAAGCTGCTGTTTATTTGTGAAGTTGTTTATTGTTTTTTCAAATCTGAATTAAGAGTTTCCCTGGTTAAAATATTCTTGGCGAGGTTTTCATTTAGTTTTTAAACTATGTCCCACCATTGTCTTCAGGCCTGGAGGGTCTTGTATGATAAATCTGCCATAAATCTTTTTACACATGACACTCTTTTGTATGTAATTTCTTTCTTTGATTAAGTATTCTATCTCTATCGCATTCATCATACTGATGAGTGTGGGTCTTGAACTATTTTTTTAATCACAGTTACAAAGCTTTCATGATTGAATTTCAGTCATACAATGATCAAACACCATCCCTCCACCATTGTACATTTTCCATCACCAATGTCCCGAGTATCCGTCCTGCCACACCCCCAACCCTCTGTCTCTATGTCAGACAAATTTCTTCTTACTCTTTCTCTACTTTGGGGCATTATGGTTTGCAATACAGATGCTGACAGGCCATCATATTTGGTCCTTTGTCTATTTTCAGCACACATCTCCCATCCTGAGTGATCCCTCCAACCATCATTGGCTTAGTGGTCCCTTCTATATCCTTACTGCCTACCCCCCAGCACATGAGGCAGGCTTCCAAGCGTGGAGCAATTCTCCTGGCCCTTGTCTCTAATGTCCTTGGGTGTTAGTCTCATATTATGTTATTTTTATAGTCCACAAATAAGTTCAGTCATTCTATGTCTGTCCCTCTCTTCCTCATTCCACTTACCATGATATTCTGGGTCTTGGAGTATTTTTATTTTTATCTCTTTTAGTAGATACCCACTAGCCTCTTAAATCTGGGTGCTTGTGCTTTTCAGCTCTGGGAACCTCTGAGCAATCATGTTTTTTGACTGTTGCTTCTTTATGATGGTTGCCTTCCTATCCCTCCAGACCACCAGTGACTCTTATGTTCTTTCTGTTGAATTCATCCCAGACTTCTCTTGTCTGCTGTTCATGTATTTTTACTCTTTTTCCATCTTTTTCTGTTCTTTGGAGGTATTCTGCATTTCATCTTGGAGTTCACTAATCTGATTTTATCAACTCTGCTACTAGTACTGGAAGGCTACTGAGGCCTTCCAGTGAGTTTTATCATTTCACTTACCAAATTCTTTATTTCAGTCATTTGTGATTGTAGTTGTCTAATTTGTGCACTTATATCTTTCTGCATGTTATTGGCTGTCAGTTTAATTGTTTATTTGAGCTCCCTAAATATCCTCACCATTTTCTCTTTAAAGTCCTTATAAGAGAGGTTATATAACTGGTTATTATTGTTTGACTCTTCAGGGCTACCATCTTCCGTTATTAAGTGTGATAGTCTTCTGTGTTGCTTTCCTGTTGTGCCTTTCACTCCCTGGAGATGAGTTTTGTGTGTTATGTGGATGGGTATCTAGAGATAGAATGTTCGTGTATCCTCTCTGTGATATATGATGAAGTAAAGAAATGAGTGGTTGCATTAGCAGACGTTTCGGGGGCTCCTGACTGACCAAGGGCAAAATACCATAGTTCTGAGTTCAGCTTCCTACATGTGAATTCAAGTGTCTGGAGGTAGGGCCTTCTAACCCCTAATGGGGGCCCTTGTGGGCCTAGCTGGGCAGACTAGCATGTTTAGCAGTTTCTTACTGATGTGGAGGTGTAATGGCACAGTTTTCACTCTTTTTTCGGTCTTCCTACCAGCTGTCATCTTATGACCACCCTTTGAAAATCTTCCTTGGGAATCTGCTGGATTTCTTCCATAGCAACATCTCTTTTGCATCAAATGTCAAAAGTTTGCTTAAAGGACCACAAGAACAGGCAGCTGGAAACCTTTCTTTGATCAATTCAAGATTGTCTTTCATGTTCTGATTTTCCTAGGTCACAGTTACCTGAAAACAGTGGCAAAAATACTTGCTTATTCTCCTCCCACTTTTTGCTGATAGAATTCATTTCTTGTCAGTCTTTCTGGTGGCAAACCCATCAGACTGTTGCTTCCCCCTGACTCTCGGTCATTCTCTTCTTCACATAGTGGCCATGGCACATAAAATCCTGCCATGTTTCTCATTCGGCTTTCACTAGGACTTTGGGAGAACCCATATTCATTATTCACTTAGTCTGCTACAAATTTTCTGGAGGAATGTAGTCTCCTTTTTATGTGGTGCTTCTGTTTTGATACTTGGGCCACCAGTGATACATTAACCACAGATCTGATAGAAAAATGTTTGTTCTTTTTCTTGCCTTGAACCTCTATGAGGTCCACATTATCCAATTCAGGATTCGTGGTTGTGGTTGCTCTCCTCCCTTCTTCATTTCCCTCCTGTTACTCAGTCTCTTCACTACTGATGCCAGAGTGCAAAGGGGTGTTAGTTGATATTCATGCCTTTATGCTTTCAAATGTTTTCTTTTTCCCTGAGTTTATAGTTAGCCTTCCTGATTTAAGGATTTGAGGTTCATCTGTCCCTTCTTGACAGACTGGCCAGAGGTACTGAACCAAGACTTCAGGAGCCTTTTGCCAATTTCTTATCAGAGTGCCTCAGGCTTCCCCTTTGGGAAAAACCTCCTAGATGCCTGAGAGCTTATGAATTGTCTAAGGGGTAATTTCCACAGGTCTCCCAGCGAAAGACGCTGTTTCAGTCCCCTTCTATGTACTTCTTGAATCCCCCATTAGAGTCCTGCTGTTATTAACAGGTATACGAGAGAAGAATAAGAAATTATTTTGGTGAATATAAAGACAGTAACTTTTGGAGAGAACATATCTATGTAAGTCTCGATCTGTAAATTAACATAGAGACTTTAGCATCAATAAAACTACCCATGCGATGGAACAATAAGTTGGCAAACTGAACAGTTTTTGTCACATATAGCTAGTATCTTGTAGCCTACTTATAGCTACTTATAACAGTTTTTGTCACATATAGCTAGTATCTTGTAGCCTACTTATCCCTCTGGGAGAAACTGGCAGGTTTCTGAGAGTTTCCTGCCCAAATGGGACAGCCTTGCAAGCTTCCCCCATGGTGTATTCATATGCTAAATCCAGTAACAAGCTGGGTCTCATTCCCCTGACCCTAAAAGAGCCCCCAGTGTGACATCGTTGGGAGGGTCGAGTCGAGATAGACTTCTAAGATCTCAGGCAAAGGACAAAATGAGAAGTTACTGAGCCCACTCGAGAAATCGATGATTAACGGGATTTTGTGATTCGTGATAGCTAGTATGTCTGTTGATTAATGGTAAGTAGGAACAGACCTATAGAGAGCATGTTGATGAGGTCTGTGATGACAGGGAAAAGTGCCAGACATGCAGCTAAGAAATGATTTGAAACAAGCTTGGATATGATAAAATAATAGATCTCATTGCAACTAAGCGCAGTCCATTTCAACCAGTACTCTAACGCTTGTAATTCATGGAGCAATATAGAACTCTTAAGATTTTCTTTTACTTGTACCTCATTTTACTGACAGAATCTGAGATACAGAAAACAGTAATATTTATAGCCAGTAAGGACTGGGATGTGAGTTCAATGAATATTGTCTCAATCTCGTGTCATTTGCAGTGTATTTCAAGGATATTAGGTTAGAAGTAAGTTATTCTTTCCATCCAAACAATCTGTGTTCATGATTTGGGATATAGGTATAACAAAAGTGCGAGCCGCCATCTGGTCCCTGGGCCTAGTGGCCACATATTTAATCTACCATAGATTGGGGCCATACTCAACAATATATAGAAGGCAAAAGACACTGGGTCAGGGATTGAACTCCACCTCACATCCAGTAGGCACACACAATAACAGAGTATACTTTATATTCTCAGAATCATATGTTAAAGGGTTGTTGATCTTTTTTCATTTTTCTTCTTACAGGGGATAACAAATCTTTCTAAAGACTGTGACTGCCAATTCTTCAAACATCAACTTTATCCAACAATATTTCTGCCATGTATCAACCCTTACCAAGCAGGGCTAGAGTTTATGCAGATGTTAATGCAGAACGACCCAAAGAATACTGGGATTATGCATCCCATGTGGAAGTATGGGGAAATCTAGATGATTATAAATTGGGTAAAAAAATAGGCCATGGAAGCTCATGTGATGTATTTGAAGCTGTCAAAATTGCAACGAATGAAAAAGTTGCTATTAAAGTACTCAAAGGAATTGCAGAGGTGAAAATTAAGCGAGAAATAACAGTTCTGGAGAATTTACGAGGAGGCCCCAACATCATAACTTTGCTAGCCACTGTAAAACGTCCTGAGTCAGAAACAACAGCCTTAGTTTTTGAATATGTAAACAATACCCATTACAAGAAATTATACCGTACCTTAACAGACTTTGAAATACGGTTTTATACCTATGAGCTGCTGAAGGCTTTAGATTACAGTCATAGCATGGGAATTATGCACCGAGATCTCAAACCCGAAAACATCATGATAGATCAAGAGAACAGAAAGCTATGGCTGATTGACTGGGGGTTGGCAGAATTTTATCATCCTGGCAAAGAATACAATACACGAATTGCTTCCCGATGCTTCAAAGCTCCTGAGCTGCTGATTGAATATGACACTTATGATTATAGTATGGATATGTGGAGCCTAGGATGTATCCTGGCAAGCCTGGTCTTTCAGAAAGAACCATTTTTTTATGGTCGTGATAACAAAGATCAATTGCTGAAGATAGTCAACATTATGGGAACAGAGCATTTTTTTGAGTACATTGAAAACCAGAATATCTACTTAGATCCACGTCTCCGTGTATTCTTGGGCACGCACCTCCGTGTTCGATGGGAGCGCTTTATCCACACTGGCAACCAGCACCTTGTCAACCCACTAGCTTTTGATATTCTAGATAAGCTGTTACAATTTGACCCTCATTTAAGGCTTACTGCCAGAGAGGCCATGGAGCACCCTTATTTCAAAATTGTTGTGGGGCGCAAGGGTCTGGTATCTCAGAACTCTAGCAGTACTTCTTCCACCAGTGATAGCAGTGTGCCAGGGACTTCTTCAGCATCAGAGCCTCCACCCCCTACATCTCAGGCTGATCAATTAGTGGTTGACACTCCCACAGTCCCTGAGAATCCTGGTCCGTCTTCAACAGATGCTCAGAAGTAATCACACCTGGTCTCCTGATGCTCAGGTAGAGGTAGGAAAGTCTGCAGTCTTCTTAATATGACCTAAGCCTGGTGACAGAGGGATATAGAGGGTGGTGGTAGAGGGAAGTATTTCAAATGAACTGTCTGAACTGTTTTGTACATGTATGGTAGTTAAGTTATAAAACTAACAAGCTAATCAGATGGTTTTTCCTCCCTACATCTCCAGGTTGATATCTGCAGCAACATTGATTCGTCTATAAAAAAATTCAGCGCAGTGGGATTCGTGTTGACACTGCATGACTGAATCATCATTCTGAGTAACTGTGTAAATCACAGTGCCTTAATAAAAATTAAATTTTGGGGGTCTTCAATCGTTTGTAATTAAATGTGTTATGTGCTTGGAATCATGACCATATTTGTTTCCACTATGGAGGCTTAAAGAAAGGAATAAATCAAGGACTGGAAGTAAGAGATTCCATATTACTGCTATCTGGACTCTAGCAGATAATCTAAGAGTGCCACATCTGAACATTTAATGTAAAGAGGTGGAGGGTGGACTCCATTTTCTTTCTTTAAAGCATATTTATTTCAGTGAAATAAAAACCCTAATTCTTGTCATATTAATGAATCACTTAATTTTAAGTGATTTCTTTTTTAATTGTTTGATTAATTTTTCTTCCTAAGAAAACTTTCTTTTACTAATACCTTTGGGTAAAATACATTCAACAGCAAAGCCCAAAGATCTGTGTCTTTGATCCACTTTGAATTACTTTTAGTGAATGGTGTAAGATACAGATCCAGTTCCTTTGTTTCAAGTGATTATCCAGTTAGGAAAGGGAATTTCACATACAATTGGATCTTGGAGGACTATGCAAGTTCCTTGATCTCTAGTCTGAAATCTAGAACCCAGGCAGTTTGTGGGTGTTTTTCAGTTTCAGTCTAAGGGAATAAGAAACAGTGAAGTCAGTGATTTACGTTCCTGTCTGAGGACAGAAAAAGGTGGATTAAATTTTCAAGGCCAACAGTATGGGAGAAAGGGCAGGAATGCAATTCTTTCTCTGACTGTTATTCTATTTGGACTTCATTGGATTGAACAATATCCAATAGGATTATTGAATTATTGGATTATTCAATCCAATATCCTTTTTTCTTTTGAATATTATAATTTTTATTTATAAACTATAATAATGTAATTATTTTTAAAGCATAGGGTGACTTCAAAATTTTATTTTTATAAAGTTGCTCACAATAATTTATTACACTCAGTATATCAACACCAGTCCCACTACCATTACACCTTCCCATTACCATTATTCCAATTTTCCCCACCACTACCTGAGTCTGCCACAAAGGCAGATGCTGAATAATTTATTTTGTATTGATTGTTGTTAATAATCCTCTAAAAATGATCCAAAATGGTTTCTTTAGAGGAAAGTGTGTGATAATTGTTTTATCTTACCTTGGAACTATTAAGCCCCTGTATAAGAAATCATTAACAGAGTGTTGCAGGTTGAGCCTTGTGTGTTAATATATATTTATACATATGTATACACACATATATCAAGAATGGTTGCCTTCTATTTTGTACCCCATCAAATGTTTTGTGCTACTCTTGGTATATCAGTGGCATAAAGTATGAGATGTCATTTCAAGAATTCTAAAAATTTTAATCGGGTAATAGAGCTGGAGTTAAATTTTTAACTGGATGGTGGTTTTGGGATCCAGAGACATCTCTGCAGCGTGTCATTCTATTACAAGACTTATTTGTGAGTTTCTGGATCATGGTCATTAATAAGCTTATATGGCCGCCAGAGGCAGTTTGTGGGCATGACTACCAGGCTCCCAGAAGCACAGGGAGATGGGGGAAGGGCGCCCATTCCCAACTCCTTGTGAGCCTGGAGGTTTCAGTCATAAAACCTGAATACCTGGGTTTTTCAGCCAATTCATTATCATGTTTGAGGGGCCTGTCCTGAGCTTTTGAAGATTGGCAGTGAGCATGGCAGTGATTGGGTTCTGGGGCTCACGGTTACTGGGGTTTGGTTGGGGTAGGCGGAGGGACTCACATACCGCTCTCTGATGAAGTCAGCCAGGAGCGGGTTGAGTTGAGGTCAATCTCCTTTCAATAAAGCTACCATTTTATTTTCTATTTTTTTTATTAATGAACCACCATGAGGGTACAGTTACAGATTTATATATTTTTGTGCTTGTGTTTCAGTCATACAATGCTCGAGTACCCTTCCCCTCCATCAGTGCCCATTCTCCTCCACCGATGAGCCCGGTATCTCTTCTACCCCCCAATCCCATCCCTCCCACCCCACCCCGCCTCTGTGGCAGGGCATTGCCTTTTGTTTTCTCTCTCTCCTTTTGGGTGTTGTGGTTTGCAATAGAGGTATTGGGTAGCCATTGTGTTCAATCTATAGTGTACTTTCAGCACACATCTCCCGTCCAGAGCGGGTCCTCCAACCACACTTTACTTGTTGTTTCCTTCTCTATCTGAGCTGCCTTTTCCTCCAGCAGGTGAGGCTGGCTTCCAAGCCATGGAGCAAACCTCCTGGTAATTATTTCTACTATTCTTGGGTGTTAGTCTCCTTTTCTGTTGTTTTATATTCCACAGATGAGCACAATCTTACTATGTCTGTCTCTCTCTTTCTGACTCATTTCACTTAACATGTTACTTTCCATGTTGATCCACTTATATGCAAATTTCATCTTTCCTAACAGTTGCATAGTATTCCATTGTGTAGATGTACGAGAGTTTCTTTAACCAGTCATCTGTTCTCGGGCACTCGGGATTTTTCCAAATTCTGCCTATTGTAAAAAGTAAAGCCACCATTTTAAATGTCTACCAAAAAAAAGCCTTTGCATATGTTTCCATTATTTCCCCAGAAACAATGTGTAATCTGTGCACCCCAGAGCTACTTGAGTTGACTCACAAATTATCCATCATAGTGGGCAGGTTTCATATTACAACTTTTGTGTAACTGTTTACACTATCACAGTATTATTGTGTCACTATCATCCCGTTTTTCATATATTTACACAAGCGGGCTCCAGTAACGTCTCCATTCGTCCCAGCCCTGAGATTTTAGCAGCTTCTCCTTACTCATTTTACCCAACTATTGGAGACTCTTTTCAGGGTCAGGGGAATGAGACCTATTACCTGTTTACACTATATACAACATTTTTGGAGGTCAGGAGAGTTCTGTTGTTAGTCTTCTCCCCCAAGCACTGTTGACTGTGAATGTATACTCTATAAAGACGCCACTCTATAAAGGAATGGGCCTGCAGATTGAACTTGAAATCATGAGGCTTAGCTGAGCTGTGAAGTTCCCTTTCCTTTCTTCCTATAACAATGCTAAAAATAACTTGAGAGGGGGAGCTAGGAACTTTTTTTTAATTTGTGTTTGTTTGGGGGCCACACCCTGTAGTGCTCAAGAATTACTCCTGGCTCTGCACTGAGGAATCACTCTTGGCTGGCCTCAAGGATCCATATGGGATGCTGGGGATTGAACCTGGGTTGGCTGCTTGCAAGGCAAGTGCCCTACTCACTGTTCTACTGGCTCTGGCCCCGGAGCTAGGAACCTGGAATTGTGAAAAATTTATGAGAAGGTACTTGTGCCTGGGTTTTAAAGGGAGGTTGACAGCTAAAGAGTGGTGGATGATCTGCTCGGGATGGGAGAGGCAGGTTGAAAGCAGACTATAGATTGAACACAATAGCCACCCAATACCTCCATTGCAAACCACAACACCCAAAAGGAGAGAGAGAACACAAAAGAATGCCCCATCACAGGGCCAGGGTGGGGTGGGGGAGAGAGGATGGGGGGTGGGAGGGATCCTGGGGTCATCGATGGAGGAGAATGGGCACTGGTGGAGGGATGGGTACTCGAGTATTGTATGACTGTAACACAAGCACGAAATTCTGTAACTGTACTGTACCCTCACGGTGACTCATTAATAAAAAATAAATAATAGTGCATCGCCAGGTGTGACCCAAAAAGCAAAAATAAATAAATAAATAAATAAAAATAAATAATAAAAAATTTTTAAAAATAAATGGAGGTTGAGATTTCCACAAGTAGAAAGGGAGAAAAGCAAAAGTCACTAAAAGAGTGATTTAAAATAAAATAACCTTGGAGTCTGACTGTGTGTCTTCGGTGACAGAGAGGACGGCAATTGGGAGAAAAGGCCAGAAGGATTTCAGTGGATTGTGGTGTGAATGGATATTGGTACATAGGCAGTGGGATTAATGTGCTAATGGGCAAATAGGTGTGAATTGTACTCATAAAACCAGGTACATGATGTAAACCAGTGTCACCTCAATAAAAAATAAGACAATTGGAAAGCATACTAACATGCACAGTACTAAAAACTGTTTATCTTATTAGTGTAAATGTGAAGCAAACATTTACTACTATTTAATAGTACTAATATTTAACATTTACTACTACTACTACTAACATATAACAGTACTACTGTTTAATATTTAATATTCTTAAACTTCTCATCAAAAATTTCAGATATTTTGCCATGTTGTTTTATTTTAACCAATATCTAATTTTTTAGTTCTTGTGGAGATTATGAAAAACAATTTAATTAGTATATTCTTACATAATTTCAGTCTAATTAGTATATTCTTACATAACTTCAGTCTATGAACAGTCATGAATTTGATTAGCTTACATGTGACCTGATCTTAGCTTTTTCCGCTCAATGCTAAATATTATTTGATTCTGTCCTATTTATAGAAGACCAAAAATAATTTTCTTCTGATGTGGCCTATGATTTGATTCTTTTTTGCATCCTCAATTTTCTGACCAGGAAACAGAAAGCTGTATGAACATATAGTAGTACTGATAACTGTGATTTACTAAAACTAGCACATTTCAAGCATGCAGATTTTGACAATATGCATAGAAAATATTAGATAAGAGGTAAGTGATCACTTTTGGCAGTCTTTGGACATGCTTTGAAAAATAGGTAGGGAACTGTGCCCATGATTGCATAGGCACAGATGACCTGGGAGATAGAACCATGGTATTATTATGCATCATATGTGAGGTACTGGGAGAATGCTATCATGTGTCCTCAGCCAACGCCAGTTAGATGACCATTATTAGTAACAGAATAGCAAAGAAACTGAGAGATAGAGCAACAGATAAGACGCTGGTCTTGCACCAAACTGACCGTGATTCGATCCCAAGCACCCCCAGGAGTGACTGCTGAGCACAGAGACAGGAGTAAACACTGAGCACAGTAGAGTGTGATCCAAATAAAAGCAAAGTCACAACTTTTTTATTGGGAGGGGGAAATCCTTGCTTGTGGGTGGTGTCCAGGTTTTACTCCTGGCTCTGTGTTCAGTGATCACTTATAATGCTCTGGAGTCAAATCCATTTTGGCCAAATGCAAAGCAAGTATACTATCTCTGTGGCCTGTCAAATTTGCTGGGAGGCGGGGATTGCTGAGAGAAGAATATATGAAATCCAATGAGGATACACCCAAGCTAGATCTGAATATACTGTGTGAAAAGTATTCAAAACATGAAGTTTATGTTTCACTAGATATGCACATTAAGGAACAACCTCTATATTTCTATATGTTTATATAAATACAACAATGAGCAAAGATGAGCATTTTTATCTGGGCCTTAAGATCAGCACAGACATTTCACTTCAAAACAGGACAGTGAACCATCAATCCCTGTAGGCTGTCCAGTGATTGTTCTGGAAGGCGGGACTGTGTCCCATGACCAGCATTGTGCAATTATGGATAGTTTTGTGTGGGTTCTGTTGGCAGTTTCTCTTAATAATCTGGGAACATGTCACTCTCCCCTACACTCTAAACTCTTAAGTCTAACTTTATTTCCGATGTGTTGTCAGTAGAGTCCCTTGGAAAAAATCAAGTGATTGGTGTGTCTCCTTATCTATTTTGATACGTGTGTACCATGGATTCTGGACTGAGGATGTACAGGGACCACTAGATATCCTGATAGGTAGGTAGGTAGGTAGGTAGGTAGGTAGATAACTAGCTAGCTAAACAGATATCTTTGTTTCTCGTGTATCATGAAATTTCATGGTGTGTTCACATTTGTAGGCATTTTTTATCTTGAACCTTAAAATAGGAAATACAGATGTGGTTGAATTAAAAAAAAACTTAAATTGCCATGAATTAGAGTTTCAAAGTACTTCAGTATTAAGTTTCAAGCATACAACGGTCTAACACCAATCCCGATCAATGGAAATTTCCTTTCATTGGTTGGATTTCCATTTCTGTTAGCACCTCAAGATGTTTAGAAGACACGATTCTTTCTTATAAACATTTTGTATTGAGGTATCATAATTTACAGTACTACTGGAGTCTTTGTTTTACAGTTGCAGTGCTGCTATACAATACCTCCAGTGATGTTTGAGGATCCCTCTACTATTTATCTATGGATCCTGCCACAACTCTCTCCTCTAACTGTCCCAGTTCCCATTCTCAGGATTTATTTGCATTGAGGATTGTTTAATCATTTTCTTTTTTCCTTTATATTCCACATATGAGTGAGATCATCTGGTATTTATCTTTTACTTTCTGACTCACTTCATTTAGCATGACACCCTCTAATTCCATCCAAATTGCAGCAAAATACAAATTTTCCTCTTTTCTAAGAGCTGAGTAGAGTGTACCATCGTGTCTATAGAACACAATTTGCTCAAGTTTCTTTGAAATATTGGAACATAACCAACAGTGCTCAGGGGTTACTCCTGGCTCTTCATTCAGGAGTCACTCCTAGTAGTATTTGGGATCATATGACAGTCCAGGGATCAAACCAAGGTCAGCCAAGTGCAAGGCAAGTGCCTTACCCTCTGTAATTTTCCTCCAGGCCCAGACAACAATTTCTTTACTCCTTTGTTATTTAAGCCTTGGTGGTGGTCCTGGTCTATGTTCATTATACTGATACTGAGCTTTTAATTTCTATAGTTGAATGATTGCTTGTTGTGAGTTTCAACACTTTGTATTGAATTGACACCTAACTCACATACAGTAGCATGCATACTAAGATTTACAGTTTGATGGGTTTTGACAAATTAGTTATGTGCCAATTAGTTATCACTCTGATCAAGGTGCAGAGGAATGTATCCATGTTCTCATCCCTTGTGTTCCTTTCTATGAGTTTCAAGGAGCATGGGCGCAAGGGGTGGGTGTGTGTTCTGTGGCTGAGAACCGTTACCCTGACTGGCCCGCGGTTACAGAAGGACAAAGGACAGGGGGATGGGAGAATGGGGAAACAGGGCACCAGGCTGGTTGGTTGTTTATTTCTCTCTCTTCTCCTTCTGCCCTCTTACAATTCTTTCTCCTGCTTCTCTCTTACAGAATAGTTATTTCTTCCCCAGCATACTTAGATCTCTCCCCTATAGCAGCGCAGTTATTTCTCCTCTTCCCCTATTACAGTGTTGTTATTTTCCAGCGGGTAGGGCTTTTGCCTTGCATGCGGCCGACCCAGGTTTGATTCTTCCATTCCTCTCAGAGAGCCCGGCAAGCTACTGAGAGTATGCCGCCCGCACGGCAGAGCCTGGCAAGCTACCCGTGGTGTATTTGATATTCCTAAAATAGTAACAACATGTCTCACAATGGAGACATTACTGGTGCCCGCTCGAGCAAATTGATGAACAATATGACAACAGTGCTACAGTGTTTTGTTATTTAACACTTGTTTTTTTTCCAGATCTTGGCTATTGTAAATGCTGCCACAGTAAACATAGGTGTACATAAGTCTCGTTGGATTTATCTTTGGAGTAGATGTCCAGAAGCAGAATCACTGGGTCTTATGGAAGGTCTATTCATAATGTTTTGAGAAGCCTCCAAACTATTTTCCTAGAGGCCGAACCAAGTAACAGTCCTGCCAACAGTGAATGAGAGTACCTTTTTCTAACCATCACTGCCAGCAATTGTTACTGCTGGTCTTTTTCATATAAGCCAGTCTCTCTGTATGAGGTAATATCTTGCTGCCATTTAACTTATATTTCCCTGATATGGGACCTGAGAGATAGTACAAGGAGGATGCTTACTTGCGTGTGACTGACGTGTGTAACATTCGATCCTCAGTGGCACTTATACTTTCAAGCCACTAAACATGATCCCTGAGCATAGAGCCAGGAGCAAGCCCTGAACAACAACACCAGGTGTGGCCCACCCCCCCAAAACATTTCCCTGATAATCCGTAATGATGAACATTTTTCACATGTCTACTGGCTATCTGTATTTTATCCTTTTTAAAAAAAATTTTTAGTCCATTCAGGATGGGAGAGGCATGCACGGAGCAGACTATAGACCGAACACATTGGACACCCAAGACCTCCATTACTAACCACAACACCCAAAGGGAGAGAGGGAACAGAGGGGAATGCTCTGCCAAAGAGGCGTGGGGTGCGGGAGTGGGAGGGATGATGGGGTCATCAGTGGAGAACGGGTACTGGTGGAGGGATAGATACTCAAGCTGTATATGACTGAAACACAAGCACAAGAATTTGTAAACCTGTATCTGTACCCCCACGGTGATTCATTAATAAAAAAATTAAAAATTTTTAGGAAGTAGGGGGAAGTTTTTTTCATCGTATCACCATGATTACAAGGTTACAATGACATCGCTGAGTTTCAAGTATACAGTGTTCCAACACCAATCCCATAATCATGTCCCACCACCAACGTCCACAATTTCTTTCCTACTCCTCAGCTAGCCTCTATGACAGGCATGTTTTTCTTTTTACCCCACACGCTTTTTGGGCACTGTGGTTTACAATGTTACCGATAGGGTATCATGTATATCACTTTGCCTCCTTTTAGCATTCAGTCCTTGTCCAGAGGACCATTTCCTTCTCTCCTTGTCATAGTGGTCTCTTCCCTGAGTTATTAGTTATTTCCCTACTATGCTTCTTTATATTCCACATAAGGGTGAGATTATTCTGTGTCTGTCCCTCTTTATTTGACTTATTTCACTCAGCATGATACTCTTAAGATACAGCCATGTAGCAGAAAATTGCATGACTAAATTTTATTATGGCCAATTAGTATTACACGTGTATATGTACCGAAATATCTTTATTCAGTCATCTGTTCCTGGCAGTTGAGCTGTTTACAGATTTTGGTTACTGTGAATAGTGCTGCAGTGAACATAGGAGTGCAGATATCTTTTCTGAATTTTTGGTTTTGGCCCGTTGGGTATATTCCCCAAAGTGGAATTGCTGTGTCATATGAAAGCTCAATTCCTAGAGATATTTTTTGCAATGTGCATATTTGTCTTCCAAGGAGGCTGAACCAGTCACAATACCCTAAGCATTGAATGGGGGCCTTTTTGTTATCTTTGAGAACATGCTTGTCCATCTCCTCCCACCATCTTTGTGGTTGTGTTTTGACAGAACTTTATATATCTTGTATATTATCCCTTTATCTGATTTGCAAATATTTTTTCTAATAACTATAGTATCTTTTTTAGGCTTCATTTCCTTTGCAATACAGAAGCCTTTTCGCTTGTCAACATCTGTGGTGGAGGAAAGAATCCAACCTGGAGTAGGAGGTGGTGCTGAAAGATGGTAAAGTGTTATGTATGAAGTCCTATCAGCAATAGTACTGCAAATCACATGGCAAGAGTATTTTATTGATTTTATTTTTTCCAAACCAAACTGTATCCAGCTTTATTAAAGATACTTTTCATAAACAATCATGGTATTTCAGGCATGATATGGGAAGACAATAGTTAACAGTATACAATAAAAAGCTCCTATGTCCAATGGACTACCAAAGTCAGAAAGCCACTGTAAAACCCAATAACGTCTTGATTTGATGCTCTGAACAGGGAAAGTTCAGAGTGAGGGTTGACATTTCACATTAAGTATGTTGTTAAACAACTTTTCACAAGCTGACCGTGACTTTCAGGAAATGAAAGAAAAATGGCAGAATGATCAATCTGAAGATCCACAATCTAAAAAAGGAGCCATTCTCTTTTTTAAGAGTGCTATTTTTACTTTATTTTGTATTTATTTGGTTTACAAAGTTGTTCATGACCACTTGTTACAAACATTCAGTATACCAACACAAATCTCACCACCATTGCACTTTCTACCACCATTATCTTCAGTTTTCCCAGCCACCCCTTAACTCTGACCCCATAACAGGCCATCAATAATATATTTACATTGCTTGTTATAATTTGCTAAAAGAATGGTCAAAAATTGTTTTCTTAACAACTACCAGGAGGTTGACTCCATGGCTAGGAGGCTGGCCTCACATTATGGGGAAAGGGCAACTCAGAGAAGGGATCACCAACTATAATGTAGTCAAAGGCCATGTGGGAGAAGGGAGTTGCGGGCTGAATGAGGGCTAGAGACTGAGCACAGTGGCCACTCAACACCTTTATTGCAAACCACAATAGCTAATTAGAGGGAGAGAACAGAAGGGAATGCCCTGCCACAGTGACAGGGTGGGGTGGGGGAAGATGGGATTGGGGAGGATGGGAGGGATGCTGGGTTTACTGGTGGTGGAGTATGGGCACTGGTGAAGGGATGGGTTCCCGAACTTTGTATGGGGGAAGCATAAGCACAGATGTGTATAAATCCGTAACTGTACCCTCATGGTGATTCATTAATTAAAAATAAATAAATTTATTAAAAAATTGTTTTCTTAGAAGAAAATGAAGATTGTGTATCTCACCATGGAGCTATGAAGGCCTGGTATAAAAGATTACTAAGATGTTGTTACAGGTTAAGCTTTTTGTGTTGATATTTTGTTCATCGAGATAGGATGCCTTCTACATTACATTGCATCCAATCTGGTGTGCTACTCCTAGTTTATCAGCATTGTAGAATTTGAGATGTCGCTCAAGGAAGTCCAAAATTTTTAACAAAGTGATAAGTGGAAGTGATAGTGTCAGGGGGATGAGCCCTAGTCAAATTGGGCGTTCAAACTCATTACATCAGGATCCTCCATGAACTGTACTATGGATTCACCACCAGGATCTCACCATTCTACAAGGAAGTAATCACCGACGTAGAGAGGGGTTCAGCAGGGTGATACCGTTTCACTGAAACTCTTCAGTGCCACCCTCGAGAACGTTATGTGATGACTAGAATGTGAAAGAATGAATGGGAGTGAAGATAGATGGCAACTGCATCACCTTCGATTTGCTGATGACATCGTTCTAATAACACCAAACATTAGCCAACCCGCACAAATGCTGGCCAACTTCGGCCATGAGTGTGGAAAGGTCGGACTGCAGCTGAATCTCCCCAAGACAATGTTCATGAAAAATGAACTAGTCCCTGACGTTCCTCTCAACAGAACGAACATCTCTGAATGCAGCAGCTATGTGTACCGGGGAGCTATGTGTATCGAGAACTCAGGACATAGAAATGCATTTTACTTTTTCCCACCATAAGACCTTGGATGCCAAGGTGGTTATTTGTCAATGTCAGGGAATCTATCCTCTTGGAAATCAAGAGGAAGTCTCTCAAAACCAGTGGGGAGGGGCTGGAGCGATAGCACAGCGGGTTGGGCGTTTGCCTTGCATGCGGCTGACCCGGGTTCGATCCCCAGCATACCATATGGTACCCCAAGCACCGCCAGGAGTAATTCCTGAGTGCAGAGCCAGAAGTAACCCCTAAGCATTGCTGGGTGTGACCCAAAAAGCAAAAAAAAAATAAAAAATAAAAATAAAAAAAAATAAAATCAGTGGGGAAAGATGTTTCTCCCCAGGGCAATCCAGTTTGGGAGACACTCTATTAGTGACTTACACCCTTCCTCCAAAAACAACAATGAAGTTGTTCCATGTGCTAACAACATAGCTTTAAAAAAAAGTGGAAAAATCTGCTTTTTTAGAAAACATAAAAAAATAGTATTTTGGGGCCGGAGCGATAGCACAGCGGGTAGGATGTTTGCCTTGCACACAGCTGACCCGGGTTCAATTCCCAGCATCGCATATGGTCCCCTGAGCACCGCCAGGAGTAATTTCTGAGTGCAGAGCCAGGAGTAACCCCTGTGCATCGCTAGGTGTGACCCGAAAAGCAAAAAAAATTATTATTTCAAACTACACAATCACCAGAACTACACAGTTATAAAAATGCACACACTTCATTGGCATCTCAAGCACCTTCATCTTTCTGTGCCTGGTCTGTTTTGGTATCTGCGTTTTATGCAGGGCCATTTCCATCCTTGCAATCATCAGCTTTTTGCTTTTTCCCTTTGGGTACCTTCTCTCCCTCTTTTTAGGTGTCTTTTTAGGAAGCAAGCATATTTTTTAAAAGCATCTATTATAAAATAGACTGGTGGGTGGGAAGTAAATGGGGGAGTGGAGGAAAGTAAACACTGGTGAAGGAATTGGTGTTGAAACATTGCATGCCTGAAACCTATTCGTGAATAACTTTGTAATTTCACAGTGACTAAAAAAAATAAATAAGTAAAAATATTTTTAGCTTGATGTAGTCCATTTGTTTATTTCTGCTTTTGTTTCCTCTGCCAATGAGATTGTATCCTTGAAGACCCTTCTGGGTTCAAGTTCTTATACAATCTCACCTATGTTCTCCTCAATGTGTTTTGTTTTAAAAAGACAGCCTTGGTACCAAGGTCTTTAATCCATTTTCAATTGCCCTTGGTGCAGTGTTAAATAGCCTTCTGAATTCTGTGGGTTTTTTTTTGTATTTGGCTAACCAGTTTTCCCAACACTATTTGTTGAAGAGACTCTCCTTGCTCCACTTTATAACCTAAGCACTTTGTCATAAAATTACCGTCCATACATAACACCTAAGAACAGTAGAGATAAGTACCAGAAGGATTACTCCACAGCTTAGAAGCCAGTCTCGCATGCTGGGGGAAAAGGCAGTTCAGATAGAGAAGGGACCACCAAGTAAAGGGTGCTAGGACGGACTGTTTGGGATGGAGATAAGGTCTGAAAATAGACTATAGACCAAACATGATGGCCACTTAATACATCTATTGCAAACCAAAACACCCAAAGGGGAGAGAGAGAGAGAGAGAGAGAGAGAGAGAGAGAGAGAGAGAGCGAGCAAAAAGGAATGCCCTGCCACAGAGGCGGGGTGGGGTGGGGAGAGGATGGGGTGTGGGTGGTATGAGAGATTCTGGGACCATTGGTGGTGGAAAATGGGCACTGGTAGAGGGATGGACACTCAACCATTGTATGACTGAAATGCAAACACGAAAGTTTGTAAGTCTGTAACTACCTCACGGTGATTCACTAATAAAATTTTTTTAAGAAATACCGTCCATACATGTGAGGTTTTATATCTGGGCTCTCAATTCTACCCTAATCTAACATTTATTACTACTGTTTCTTATTTGATCTAATAAATTCCACAAATTCCAGAGTTATTTGTTCTTTATAAATCAGGTTTAAAATGGGTCGAGCGATAGTACAGAAGTTAGGATGTTTGCCTTGCATGAAGCCAACTTGGTTCAATCCCGCTACCACATATGATCCCCCCGAGCCCCGCCAGAAGTGATGCCTGAGAAACCAGGAGTAAGCCCTAAACATAGCCAGGTGTGGCCCCCCAAACAAAAAGAAGTCTGAAGTTATGCTTCTTTTGGTATACTTTGGAAATTCAGAGAATAGCTCATTGATTTGGCTGAGTTCTAAACACCATTAACCATGTGTTCATGTCTAACCTTGATATGGTTTAGAATTTTATTTGCAAAATAATTCGGTGTTTGCTCTAATTCCACTCAGTGAATTATGGGTCTGGTCTATTATAAGGCCTTTTACAAAAGTTTCATATCTTCTTTTCGCAAATAAGGAAAATTTTGTCTGTTTGTGTCTCTTATTTTAAGTTAGTAACTGGCTACAATAGCCAACTCACCTCAGCTTTCCCTGTATTTATCATAAAGTTTCCTACTATTTATCTATTTCATATATATGAGAAATTTAGTGATATTGATATGGAGACAGTACACATTGTCCCAAGACTCAGCCCTTGTATTTTAGTTTATATTTTATTTAATTCAATGATTATAATAATTATAATTTAATACACATGTTTATAGTACTGTTAATGTTTATGGTTTTAATTTACATAGTTACCATACATCATATCCATCAAAGGGCCAAAACCTCCACCAATATTCCTTCCAGTCTACCTGACAATTCTTCCCAACAACTCCCCCACATAACATACCCCGCTTGTTTGGCATTTTCAGTTCTAAAATCCAATGTACCTGTTTTATCATTTGATGCTGTCTATTCCCATATTTTGTTTCCCTATATGCCACAGGTCACAGAGAATTTATCCTTCTACCTCTAACTTATTTCAGTTAACGTGATAGTCTCCATTTCCGTCCAACTTTCAACCAAGATTTCAATAACCTGTAAAACTGTCATTTTTATTTTAATAAGGGATAAAAATATTTTCAAACAAAAAAGAGCCGGCAACATTTACTACAACTAAACTGATCCTGCAAGAATTACCGAAAAGCCGCTTACTGAAAGCCAATACCAAAAAGAGCTAAACCTACACACAGAAAAATGGCAATTCAGCCCTTTAGATCAATAATCTCTCGTAATGACAATGATCTAAACCCTTCTAAAAGGCACAGAGTTACTGGATGGATCAAAGAAAAAAAACATCTACTCGATGCTAACAGGAAACATACCTAAATTTACAGGATAAACATAGACTCAGAGTGAAAATATGGAAAAAAATCATACATGCCAATAGAAAAAAAACATAAAAGGCAGAGACATCCACGCTTAGACCAAATAACATTACATCTATAGAAATTAATTAGATATAGAGAACCATTTATTGGTGAAGGGAACAATAGATCAAGAAGTACTCTTACCAACATATATACGCCAAATGTAGGGTCAGGAAAGTTTATAAAATGTCTGTTCATGGAACTAAATAAACACATTAATGGAAACATAATAATAGTAGGAAAATTCTACATTCCACATTCACCATTAAACAGATCAACCCAGAAAAATATCAGTAAAGATACTAGAGTCATAAATGAGCACTTAGAAGAGCTGGGATTCATTGCATATAGAGTACTCCATCCTCAAAAGAATGTACACACATTCTCTTGTGCACTTAGGACATTCTCCAGTATCAATTACATACCAAGGTATAGCATGAGCATGCATACATTTATCACTGTATCACTGTTGTCCCATTGTTCATCAATTTGCTCGAGCAGGCACCAGTAATGATTCCATTCGTCCCTGAAGCGTTCAGAGTCAGAGGAATGAGGCCCATTATTGTTACTGATTTTTTTTGGCATATAGAATACGCCATGGGTAGCTTGCCCGGCTCTTCCATGTGAGGGTCTGCATCGCTCTTTTCAGGGAGATTTGTTTTGTAGTCTCTGGATCTTGGCTGGTGATAAGATTACATAGCGCCAGGGGCAGTTTGTGGGTGTGACTGCCAAGTTACTGGAAAAATGGGGATCTGGGCATTTATGAATATATAAATCATGTCAACCATGCTCTGAGATCACAATGCCATAAAAGTAGAAATTATCCATAAAAAGAAAAGAAGAAGCTTTTTTACAAGGGCTTAATGGCTTTAGGGTGAGATACAACACTCTTCACACACTTTCTTCTAAGAAAACTTTTTGGATCATTTTATCAGATTATTCATAACAAGCAATACAAAATAATTTATTTAGTATGTGCTTTGGTGGCAGGTTGGGGTGATGGTGGGAAAATTCAAAATAATGGTGGTGGGATGGTGTAATGGTGTCAGGATTGGTGTTGGAATATTGAATGTAATAAATTTTTGTGAACAACTTTAAAAAATAAAATAAATTTTTTTTTAAAAAGAAGATGCGGGGGCAGGGGTAAGATAAACAGTACAGTGGCAAGGCACGTGCCTTGCACATGGCCGACCCGGGTTCAATCCCAGGCATCACATGTGGTCCTCCGAGCACTATCAGGAGTAATTGCTGATTGAAGAGACAGAAGTATTGCTGGTGCGGAATTCATAGCAATACAGATGTATACTAGGAAGGAAGTAATAAAAACTCAAATCAATGACAAACACATATTTTAATTTGTTATTTTTATATTCTCCTTCACGGCAGCGTTAAGAAGGTTTTTTCTTCCAATGGGCAGTGTTAAGAAGGATGAGTAAGGAGAAGCTGATAAAATCTCAGGGACAAACTAGACTGCCAAAATGAAGAAAGACTAAAATGACTGTCTGTACTTTCAATGCACGTACGCTGGCATCGGAAGAATCCATCGAGGACCTGATGGCTCAAACACAGAAGATCATGTACGACATCATTGGTCTGACTGAAATGAGATGGCATTGATCACATCACGCAATTTTCTTTTTTAAAAAAAATTTATTTATTTTTTAATTAGTGAGTAACAGTGAGGGTATAGTTACAGATTCGCACATTTTCGTGCTTGTTTTTCCCTCATGCAATGTTTAAGAGCCCATCCCTCCACCAGTGTCCATTTTCCACCACTCATGAACCCAATATCCCTCCCACCCCCCCAGTCCCATCCCCCCACCCCAACCTGCCTCTATAGCGGGGCATTCCAATTTGATATCTATCTTTCCTTTTGGGTGTTGCGGTTCCAAATAAGGGTATTGAGTGGTCATCCTGTTCAGTCTCTAGTCTACTTTCAGCATGCATCTCACTTCCCACGCAGGATCTCCAATCACATATTACTTATTGTTCCCCTCTCTATCTGGGATGACTTTCCCCCAGCGTGTGAGGCCAGTTTCCAAGCTATGGAGCCAACATCCTTGTATTATATACTACTATTCTTGGATATTAGTCTCCTACTCTGTTGTTCTATATTCCACAGATGAGTGCAATCTTTCTATGTCTATCCCTCTCTTTCTGGCTCATTTCACTTAGCATGATACTTTCCATGTTGATCCACTTATATGCAAAGTTCATGACTTCATCCTTTCTAACTGCTGCATAGTATTCCATTGTATAGATGTACCAAAGTTTCTTTAACCAGTCATCTGTTCTCGGGCACTCGGGTTTTTTCCAGATTCTGGCTATTGTAAACAGTGCTGCGATGAACATATAAATGCAGATATCATTTCGACTATACTTTTTTGTTTCTCCAGGATATATTCCCAGAAGTGGTATTGCTGGATCAAATGGAAGTTCAATTTCTAATTTTTTGAGAATAATCCATATTGTTTTCCAAAGGGGCTGAACCAGTTGGCATTCCCACCAGCAGTGGAGAAGGGTCCCCTTCTCTCTACATCCTCTCCAACAGTGATTGCTTTTGTTCTTTTGGATGACATCACACCATTTTCGACACTGGAGAAGAACTGTTCCTCAGAACATGTGACAGCTGAGGCGTCGGTGGCATCGATGTCCTTGTCAACTCGAACTTGGCCATGAGCATTGATTCTTTCAAATGCCTAACAACCGAATCAGATGATTATGCTTGAATAGATGTGGCTCACTGCCAGCAATTTCTATATTCGTTGTCTATGCACCAACATCCAACTACGATGAAGAAGAAATTGACAAGTTCTACATGGAGCTGGAAAAGTTCTATAACGAAGATGACACCTTCTACAAGATCATTGTCGGTGATTTTAATGCCAAGATAGGACTGAGAAAGTCGTCTGAAGAACTCCATATTGGGACCCATGACCTAGAATGGAATGAACAGGGTGACAAACTGTCTAAGTTCATTATGTCAACCAAGACCATCCATGGTAACTCACAATTCCAGAAAGCTGAATCTAAACGTTTGACATGGGAGTCTCCTGATGGACAGTTCCACAATGAAATTGACCACATCATATTCAATCGAAGGTTTTGCCTGACTGATGTCGCTGTTGTCCCAATATTCCAAATGGGATCGAACCACCATCTCCTTTATGCAAAATTCTACTTCACAGAGTGGGGAGAAAGGTCTGCAAAGTTTAAGTTTAAGAAGAGAACTCCCAGGATGACCACGAACTGGGAGCTCTTTGGCACTATTGCAGCAATGTGGGAAGATGCCATCGTTAACAACATCGATGAAGAATACGATCGACTGGTTCAGCACCTCCATGACTGCGTGAAGAATGCCGAGAGTGGGAAAGCCACAAACAGACACCTGTCTTCAGAAACTCTCGAGCTCATTCACCAACGTGGTTTGGCACGAGCCTCAGGCAACCACAAGCTAACATCCCAGCTCGCAAAGCTGTGCAGAGAAGCGATAAAGGAAGACCTCAAAGAGAGAGGAGTAGCAATGTTGGCTGATGTGGCAGAAGCCGGGAAAAGTATTCGCAATGCTCGCCTGTCCTTCACCAACTACAAGACCAAGATGACTGCCCTCTGATGTCCTGATGGATATATCACATCTTCCAGAAGGGCAATGGAGAGGATGATTCACGACTTCTACTTGGATCTCTTCGATAGTCACGTCCACCTGCCCACATACCAAATTCCGCAGGATCAATATAACGTCCCCAGCATCCTTCCTTCTGAAATTCGGCATGCCGTTTCATTGGTAAAGACGCATACAGCACCGGTCCAGACAAGGTCAGACCCGAACAACTGAAGAATCTGCCGCCAGTATTCATCAATACACTGGCTCGGCTCTTCACATGCTACCTGTCTGAATGGAAGGTTCCTTCCCAATGGAAAACCAGCAGGACCGTTCTGTTGTACAAGAAGGGAGAAATCCATGACATCGGCAACTATCGTCCAATCTGCCTTTTATGCGTCGTCTACAAGTTGTTCACTCGAGTCATCCTGAATAGAATAGGCAGAACACTAGAAAAAGGACAACCATATGAGCAAGCCTGGTTCCAAAGAGGATTCAGCATGATCGACTATATCCACACAGTGATCAAGCTAATCAAATTTTCACAAGAGTTCAAGATGCTGCTCTGTCTAACGTTAATTGATCTAACAAAGGCCTTCGATTCTGTTGAGACTGAAGTGGTAATAGAAGCCCTAGCCAAACAGGGCGTTCAAACTCAGTACAGCAAGATCCTCTGCGAGCTGTATTACGGATTCACCACCAGGATCTCACCATTCTATAAGTGATCATTGACGAAGAGAGAGGGGTTCAGCAGAGTGATACCATTTCACCGAAACTCTTCAATGCCACCCTCGAGAACATCATGCAACGACTGGAATGGGAAGAAATGGGAGTGAAGATAGACGGTCGTCAACTACACCTCTGCTTCACTGATGACATCGTTCGCATAACATCAAACATTAGCCAAGTGGCACAAATGCTGGCTGACTTCAACCACGAGGGTGGAAAGGTTGGACTGCAGTTGAATCTCAGCAAAACAATATTCATGAAAAATGAACTAGTCCTTGATGTTTCTTTTGCTCACATTTGAACGAATATCTCCGAATGCAGCAGCTATGTGTACCTAGGTCTAGAACTCAACATGAGGAAAGACTTGGAGCCAGAACTGCACAGGAGGAAGAGAGCAGCTGGATCGCCTTCAAGAGCATCAAAGAAGTGGTTAAGAGGATGAAGAACCTCTGGCTCATCTTTTCTGGCACATCTTTTCGACTCCACCATTCTCCCTGCACTTACATACACCTCAGAGACCTGGGCCCTACGAAAACAGGATGAGAACGCTATTCAGGTATCCCAAAGAGGAATCGAAAGAGCTATCTTGGAATTTCACGTTTCACTCAAGTGAGAGAAGGAATCTGGAGTTCCAACCTCCGTCGATGGTCAAGAACCATGGATGCTGTCTCGTTTGCCAAGGTGTCAAAACTCAGGTGTGCCAGATACATAATGTGATTCAGAGATGACAGCTGTACTAGAGCTGTTACCGACTGGATTCCATGGGATGTCAAAAGACCGCCTGGCTGCCCACCAACGAGATGGTCAGATTTCTTTGTCAAAACCCTGAATGAATAGTTTGAGGCTCTTCCTGTTCCTGGAGCGAGCAGATATCACTGCCCTACACTAGCACGTGACAGGGATGAATGGAGACATTACTGGAGCCTGCTCGATCAAACAGAAAATCAATGGGATAACAAGTGATACAAGTAGTACATACTATGTCTTGTGTTTTTCCAGCCCTAGTAGTGTGAATGAACTCGCATTACCAATAATGAACTATATTTATCTAGCTCCACCGAATTTCAAAACTTCTTGGGAATGCCTTGCATGTTTTCACAAATAAGTTTATTTCCTCCCAGGCCTATGCTGTATATTCGTCTACGGGCACCTAATTAGTAATCTCGCATTGCCTCTGGTACTCAAAGTCTGGGGACTAGATAACAGAGTCTAGTAAGTCAATGTACATAGAGAAAGAGGTCTAAAGTTAAAATCCTAAAGAAATGTACCTTTTAGTCCAGTGTTCTTCAACCACAGGTCATCAGACCAGAGTGTGTAAAAAGGTTGAAAATCACTGTTCTAAGGACTTTGTTTTAATTGCCAGTCAATGGACGGACATTTGGACAGGTTAAAACTTAAAGGTTAAATTGTATGACTGAAACCTAATCATGAGCAACTTTGTAACTATATCTCACAGGGATTCGATAAAAAAGGAGGGGAAAGGCAAAGGTTAAAGACCAAGGATTAATACATCAAGGAAGAAAGAAAATACATGAAGATGAAAGATGCTGAGAAGTAATGAAGTCCATGAAATAGAAGAAAAACAAGAAAGCATGACATTACAGATTCCAAGAATGGTGTTTCTGGTAAGTGAGCTCGGTAAAAGAGTCAATACTTCTTTAATAGTGCTTGTAAGTAATTTGAAGACTCTGAAGTAATCATTGGATTTGGTAACACAAATATTGTAGTAAAAGTTATTCAGGGTAATCTCAAAAGAATGATGAATGAAAAGGCCAGTGCTGAAAGAGCTAAGGATTTATAGAAGGAAGGAGAGACAAGTGTGAAGGCAACTGTAAAACCTTTTTTTCCATAAAAAAGAATAGGGTCTTTAATCCACTTTGATCTGACTTTTGTGCCTGGCATTAGACAGAGATCAGAGTTCATTTTTTTGCAGGTAGCTATCCAGTTTTCCCAACACCACTTGTTGAAGAGGCTTTCCTTGTTCCACTTCACATTTCTTGCTCCTTTGTCAAAGATTAAGTGGTCATCTATTTGGTGGTCTGCGACAGAATATTCAAATCTGTTCCATTGGGCTGCAGGTCTGTTTCTAGCCCAATATCATGCTGTTTTAATTACTACTTCTTTGTAGTACAGTTTGAAGTTGGGGAAGGTGATGCCACCCATCTTCTTTTTTCCAAGGATTGCTTTAGGTATTCGTGGGGTTTTATTGTTCCATATGAATTTCAGGAGTGTTTTGTCTATTTATTTGAAATATGTCATGGGTATCCTGATAGGGACCTGTTAATTTTGTATAGTGCTTTGGACAGTATTGCCATTTTGATCATGTTAATCCTCCCTTCCATGAGCAGGGGATGTGTCTCCATTTCCTAGTGTCCTCTTTTATTTCTTGAAGTAGTGTTTTGTAATTTTCCTTCTATAGGTCCTTCACCTCTTTGGTTAAGCTGATTCCAAAGTACTTGATTTTCTGAGGTACTGTTGTGAACGGGGTTGTTTTTTAAATGTCTCTTTTTTTCTCCTTCGTTATTTGTATATAAGAAAGCCATGGACTTTTGGGTGTTGATTTTGTAGCCTGCCACTTTACTATACCTACCTATTGTTTTTAGAAGCTTTTCTGTAGAGTTGTTAGGGTTTTCTAACTATAGGCTGCAAATAGTGATAGCTTGACCTCTTCCTTTCCTATCTTTATGCTCCTAATATCTTTTACTTGCCTAAATTCTATGGCCAGGATTTCCAGTACTATATTGAATAGGAGTGGCTAAAGTGGGCAACCTTGTCTTGTGCCCAATCTTAGAGGGAAGACTTTTAGTTTTTCCCTATTGAGAATAATACTTGTGTGGGCTTGTGGTAGATTGCTTTGACTGTATTGAGGAGAGTTCCTTTGATGCCCATTTTGCTGAAAGTTTCCATCAGAAACTGACTGGTATTGGATCTTGTCAAATGCTTTCTCTGCATCTATAGAGATGATCATATGGTTTTAATCATTTCTTTTATTGATATGGTACATATAGGAAAGTAGGCAGAACTCTCCATGACACTGAAGCTAAAAGCATCTTTAAGGATGAAATGGCAGAGTCTCCTGTTCCCACACCGGGCTCTCTTCACGGGGGCTCCTCAGAGGGGGCAGGTTGAGTTTCCCTCCTTGCCCCAAGCCCTGGCAGCCAAAGATCTCCAGCACCTAGCCACAGCTATGCTCAAGGCTACTCTCCACACGCTCGGGTGAGCCTCGTGCATGAAGGAACTGGTAGCGGAATCCAGGTGTGCGGAACCCGGAGCTGAGATCTGCAAGCCTGCTCGGATCAGGACTGGGCCTCCTCCACCCAGATCCCCCTTTTCCCAGTATTTAGGCAGTAACACCCACAAACTGCCCCAGGGCTGTATAATCCCATCAATAGTCAAGATCCAGAGATTATAAAACAAAGCTCCCAGAAGCGTGCAACCTCTTATTGTCTAGTTCTCCCTCTCAGAGAACCCAGCAAGCTACCGAGAGTATCCTGCCCACACTGTAGAGCCTGGCAAGTTACCCGTGGCATATTAGATATATGCCGAAAACACTAACAATGATGGGTCTCATTCTCCTGACCCTGAAAGAGCCGCCAATGCGGCACCTTTGGGAAGGACGAGTAAAGAGAGGCTGGTAAAATCTCAGGGCTAGAATGAATGGAGACATTACTGCCGTCCACTTGAGCAAATTGATGAACAATGGGATGACAGTTATACAGTGAAGGATGAAACACCATTGGACATGCAATTGGAAGCAAACATAAACAAATGGGACTACATCAAATTAAGAAGCTTCTGCACTTCAAAAGAAACTGATCAAAACACAGAAACAGGCCACAGAATGTGAAAGCATATTTATCCAATACCCATCTGATAAGGGATCCTTCTGATAAGTATAACCAGGATATACAAGATATGAAGTCATGAAATTCGTTTGTAAATGGATAGACATGGAGAGTATCATGCTAAGTGAAATGAGTCAGAAAGAGACGGATAGACATAGAAGGACTGCACTCATTTGTGGTGTATAGAATAACATCGCATGAGGCTGACACCCAAGGGCAGTAGATACAAGGGCCAGGAGGATTGCCCCATAGCTGGAAGCCTGCTTCATGAGCAGAGGGGAAAAGGCAGATGGAATAGAGAAGGGATCACTAAGAAAATGATGGCTGGAGGAATCGTTTGGGATGGAATATGTGTGCTGAAAGTAGATAATGGACGAAACATGATGACCTTTAAGTATCTGTATTGTAAACCATAATGCCCAAAAGCAGAGAGAGTATGGGGAATATTGTCTGCCATGGAGACAGGGGTGGGTGGGAAAGGGGGGTATACCAGGGATATTGGTGGTGGGAAATGTGCACTGGTGGAGGGATGTGTGTTTGATCATTGTGTGATTGTAACCCAGACATGAAAGCTTGTAAATATCTCACGGTGACTCAATAAAATTAATAATTAAAAAATTAAAAAAGAAAAAGGAAAAGAGTAGGGAAGTAATTTAATGGGTTTGGAGTTAAAAGACGTTTAAAATCAGGGGAATAATTGTTCACAAACTTATTGGAATAATCTTGTAGAGATGGAGGAATATATAGGAAACTTGGGAACATGTAGGGACTTAGAAAAGAGTTTGGGAGGATAAGCAGAGAAAATTCCCAAGAGGATGAAAAGAGCTAGGATACAGTTTACAAGTGGTGAGTTTGATCTTTAATAGGAAGAGGGAGATAATTTTCCTAGTATCAAGAGGAAAGAGAATGCGCAGTTTAACATGGAAGTGTGGATTTGGTGAGAATAAAATTAGTAAGTCGGGGCTGGAGTGATAGCACAGCGGATAGGGCATTTGACTTGCACATGGCTGACCTGGGTTCGATTCCCAACATCCCATTTTGTCCCCTGAGCACTGAAAGGAGTAATTACTGAGTGCAGAGCCAGGAGTAACCACTGTGCATTGCTGGTGTGACCCAAGAAGAAAAAAATCAGTCAGGCACTATTCTTTTTTAAAAAATTTTATTGAATCACTGTGAGATAGTTACAAGCTTTCATGTTTGGGTTACAATCACACAATGTCTTCTAACAGCTGCATACTATTCCATTGTGTAGATGTACCAAAGTTTCTTTAACCAGTCATCTGTTTTAGGGCAGTAGGGTTGTTTCCAGATTTTGGCTATTGTGAACAGTGCTGCAATCAATATATAGGTACAGATGTCATTTCTACTGTGTTTTTTTGCATCCTCAGGATATATTCCCAGAAGTGGTATTGCGAGTTCATATGGAAGCTCAATTTCTAGTTTTTGAAGGACTGTCCATATTGTTTTCCAGAAAGGCTGGACCAGTCGGCATTCCCACCAACAGCAAAAGAGCGTCCTTTTTGCCCAACATCCATGCCAGCACTGGTTGCTTTTGTTTTTTTGAATATGTGGCAGTCTCTGTGGTGTGAGATGATATCTCAGCTTGTAACTATCTCACGGTGATTCAATAAAATTTTTAAAAATCACACAAAGATCAAACACCCATCCCTCCACCAGTGCACATTCCCCCACCACCAATATCCCCAGTATACATCCCCATTTTCATCCTTCACCTGCCTCCATGGCAGAAAATATTCCCCATACTCTCTCTACTTTTGTGCATTATGGCTTGCAACACAGACACTGAGAGATCATCATGTTTGGTCCGTTATCTAATTTCAGCACACATCTCCCATCCCGACTGATTCCTCCAGTCATCATTTTCTTAGTGATCCCTTCTCTATTCCATCTGCCTTTTCCCCTCTGCTCATGAAGCAGGCTTCCAGCTATGGGGCAATCCTCCTGGCCCTTGTATCTACTGCCCTTGGGTGTCAGCCTCATGTGATGTTATTCAATGCTCCACAAACGAGTGCAGTCCTTCTATGTCTGTCCCTCACTTTCTGACTCATTTCACTTAGCATGATACTCTCCATGTCTATCCATTTATAAGTAAATTTCATGACTTCATCTCTCCTAAAAGCTGCATCATATTCCATTGTGTAGATGTACCAAAGTTTCTTTAACCCGTCATCTGTTTTAGGGCAGTCGGTCTGTTTCCAGATTTCGGCTATTGTGAACTGTGCTGCAATGCATGTACAGGTATAGATGTCATTTCTACAGTGCTTTTTTGCATCCTCGGGATATATTCTCAGAAGTATTATTGCGAGGTCATATGGAAGCTAAATTACTAGCTTTTGAAGGAGTTTCCATATTGTTTTCCAGAAAGGCTAGACCAGTTCGTATTCCCACCAACAGTGAAAGAGCGTCTCTTTTTCCCCATGTCAGCACTGGTTGCTTTTGTTCTTTTGAGTGTGTACCAGTCTCTGTGGTGTGATATGATATCTCATTGTTGTTTTGATTTGCATCTCCCTAATGACTAGTGATGTGGATCATTTTTTCCATGTGAGGTAAGGCACTATTCTGTACTCTACCTGAATATACTTGAGAAGTTCCCACTTTTTAAGCTATTTTTAATTGAGATGCCAGAACTTACAATACTATTAATCATACTTTTCATTCCTACATCATTCTAACAGCACACCTTTCACCAGATAGGCAGCTTTCCTCCACCATGTCCCAAGGACCCCTCCAATACCCACTGTGTAAACTCAGTTCTATAGATAAAATCTTCAGTCCCGATAACTTTGACCATTTTTTGTTCCCTTACAAGGTTTTTTTAAAAATCTTACATATGAAAGTGATTTTTTTCATTGTAGGGGTGATGACACTTACATATGCAGAGATGAACATAGCTAATCTCCTGAAATTCCACAAAATTGTAAATCAACAAGTTGATAAAGTAAGTTTTTGCCAAAACTGTCTTAATTTTTAATAGGTTCATAGATTTTAAAAATATTATATTTATTATTAGTGGCTTTAGGGATCTTGGGGAAAGGAAGTGGGTACACTGGTGATGGATATAGGGTTGAAATTACGCACACGAGAAACCACCATTAATAGTATTGTAAATCACTAAGTCTCAATAAAAACGTAAAAAATTATCAATAATTGTGTGCCAATACATTTCAAAATTAGCATTAATAGATAAACCTACAAGTTAAAACTTTAGTATCAGTGAAACAATTTGTAGCCAGAGTCATAGTACAGTGGGTAGGGTTTTGCCTTGCATGTGGCTGACCTAGGTTAGATCCCTGGCACCCCTTATGGTTCCCCGAGTCTCCCAAGAGTGCAGATCCCTGAGTGCAAAGTCAGGAGTAAGCACTGAGCACTTCTGGGTTGGCCTAAAAACAAAAACAAAACAAAAGAAGAGTGAAGAGAATTAAGAACATTTTGGCGGGGGCTATCCGCCTAGACGAGACCCCGAGCAGCCACACATGAATCGCTCCTGCCTTCCTGAGCGACCATGATCCCGGAGGCCCACTAACTATTTTCGGCACCCAGCAGCTTCTTGCAGAAATGCCTCTAGACTGTGAACTAAGCTACAGCCCCATGCTGCCCAGGGAGGGGGAAGTTTTTTCTTTCTCAGCCTTTCCTTTCAGTGGCTGCGTGGCGACTGCCATCTTTTAGAACTCACTCAACAGAGGTATGAACTTGCAGTGATGCAACTTCTGGCAGAAATTTCTCTGGACTTAATTACTAAATACCAGAAATCCAAAACTTTGCGGCCACTGTCGAGGCCATGAGATCTCATATGCTCTTCATTCTCAGCAATGGAAAACATATTATCAAATGATGCCTTTTTGGCAGGTCTGATTGTTGGGGGGAAATTCCAAATAATAATAGCGAGTTTTCTGTTGAAATACTGAATGTAATCAAAGTAAAGACAGAGAGTAATTTGAATATCATCAGCCACACATCTGGGGGGTGAGGTGGGATGGGAGGTATACTGGGGTTCTTTGTGGTGGAACATGTGCACTGGTGAAGGAATAGGTGTATGATCATTGTATGACAGAGACTTAAACCTGAAAGCTTTGTAACTTTTCTCATGGTGATTCAGTTAAAAATAAATAAATAGGGCTGGAGCGATAGCACAGCGGGCAGGTTGTTTGCCTTGCACACGGCAGATCCGGGTTCGATCCCCAGCATCCCATATGGTCCCCTGAGCACCGCCAGGAGTAATTCCTGAGTGTAGAGCCAGGAGTAACCCCTGTGGATCGCCGGGTGTGACCCAAAAAAGCAAAATAAAAACAAAAAAGCAATAAATAAATAAATAAATAAAAGTTAAAAAAGGAGAAAAGAAAGGGTAGTAGGATGATGGTTCCATATGCCCTGAAAATAATATATATTGTCTGCCATAGAGGCAGGGGGAGGGTGGGAAAGAGGGGAAATACCTGGGATATTGGTGGTGGGGAATGTGCACTGGTGGAGGGATGGGTGTTTGTTCATTGAGAGATTGTAACCCAAACATGAAAGCTTGTAACTATCTCACGGTAATTCAATAAAATTTTTAAAATTTTTAAACGGGGTGTTCTCGCTTTTCTGCTGCCGCGCGAGCTCGACCCCGGAGGCAACTGAACTCCTTTGGACACAAGCAGCGCCCCAAAAATGCCTCCAAACTGTGTGATCAGAGCTACTGGCCCCTAGGCCTCCAGCGGGGCACGGTCTTTTCTCTCTCAACTCTCTCTTATTGAATGCAGCGAGGTGATTGCCGGTTTTTAGAGTATGCAGATACCCGAGCAAGTCCGGGAAAGCCGAGGGGGCGGGATTTCTGGATCCACCCTGGCCGATATTTAAGCACAGCGCCATGTGGGTACGTTCTTTTCTGCCGCCACGCAAACTCGACCCTGGAGGCAACTGAACTCCTTTGGACATGAGCAGCGCCCCAAAAATGCCTCCAAACTGTGTGATCAGATCTACTGGCCCATGGGCCTCCAGCGGGGCACGGTTCTTCTCTCCAGGCTTCTCCATCATATGAGCACCACGAAAGGGAAGTAAAAGATTGCAGTGATGCAATTACCAAAAGAATTTTCCCTGGACTTCATATGGAAATCCCAAACCATATGCAGCCGCGCGACCTAATATCTCCTGATTGTCAGCAACGTGAAAAGGTTCCTTTTTAGCAGATCTTACTGTGGGGGGAATCTCCAAATAATAGTACCGTGTTTTTGTTGAAATATTGAAGGTAATCAAAGTAGCAGCTATTTCTTTAGACTGTGAAGTAAGCCAAAGCCCCATACTGGCCGAGGTGAGGAAATATCCTTCTTTCTTGGTTCTTTTCCCTTTTCTGGGAGAAACGCGGTGTGGTGTCCACCATATTATGAAGTCTATTAAGCAGGCACGAACTTAGAGACACAGGAATGGGAGGGGAAAAAAACAAAACTCTATACTTTGAACAGCGGGACGCTTGGGAAGTCTCGGGCCAATACCAGCGTATGCTCTGCTGAGACTCGACCCGGGTGGCCACACTTTGAGTGGCCGCGATGTTGCTGATCAACCAGAATCCAGAGCCTAACTAGACTACTTCCAGTCCCAGAAACTACTTGTAACCATGTCTCTAGACTGAACTAAGCTATAGCCCCACGCCGGCAGAGGATTGGAAATATCCTTTTTACTCGTAGGGCGGTGTGGTGTCAGCCATAAGATGAGGACTATTCATTGAGCAGGCACGAACTTGGTGGCGCGGGAAGGAGGGGGGGGAAAAACTCTATGTACTTGAAATAACAGGACTTCATATATCTCCAGTTTCAGCAATGGAAAACTAATTATCAAATGCTGCATGGGCAGTAGGGCTATCTTTCTTGGGGGAAAACTCCAACAATAGTGAATGTTGTGTTGAAATATGGAATGTAATCAAGGTAAAGTGAAAATGAAGTGAAATTTATCAACTAAGCAGGCAGGGATAGGGGGTGGGAGGTATACTGGGGTCTTTGGTGGTGGAATATGGGCACAGGTGAAGGGATGGGTGTTTGAGCATTGTATAACTGAGACATAAACCTGAGAACTCTGTAACTTAAAAAAAAGGGTGTTCTCGGGACGGGGGTGATACTGGTGCGCTTTCCACCGAGATGCGACCCAGGTCGGGTGCCCGCAGGTCTGTGCAGCCACTCTGCTGCTGATTGAGCATGATCCGCAGGCCAGTTAGACTACTTTTGGTACCAGCAGCTGCTTGCAGAAATGTCTCTAGATTGTGAACTAAGCCATAGCCCGATGCTGACCCAGGAAGGGAAATGATGCAATTTCTGACATAAATCTCCCTGGACTTAGTTACTAAAATACTAAAATACAGAAATCCCAAACCGCGTGGCTGCTATCGTGGCCGCGCGACTTCATATCTCTTCATTCTCAGCAATGGAAAACTAATTATCAAATGCTTCCTTTTCAGCAGGGCTTTTTTTTGGGGGGAAACTCCAACAACAATAGTGAGTTTTGTGTTGAAATAGGGAATGTAATCAAGGTAAAGAGAAAGTGAAGTGAAATTTATCAGCTACACAGGCAGGGGTAGGGAATGGGGTGGGTGGGAGATATACTGGGTTTTTTGGTGGTGGAATATGTGCACTGGTGAAGGGACTCACCTTCACCAGTTCGAGCATTGTATAACTGAGACATAAGCCTGAAAGCTTTGTAACTTTCCACATGATGATTCAATAAAATAAATAATTTTTTTAAAAGCAAAGAAAATATAAAAAAATAATAATATATATCAACAGAGCTACATAGATATCTATTTATGAATATTTGTATATGATAATATTGTATGATAGATATATAACACTTGATTATATTATTTCTAACAATGTTCTATATCACTTGTATCACTTGTTGTCCCATTGATCTTCGATTTGCTAGAGCGGGCGCCAGTAAAGTCTCCATTTGTCCCTGTTGCGAGCTAGTGCAGCCCAATGATATCTGCTCACTCCAGGAACAGGAAGAGCCTCAAATCGTTCATTCAGAGATTTGACGAAGAAATCTGACCATCTAGTTGGTGGGCGGCCACGAGGTCTTCTGAAGTCCCGTGGAATCCAGTCGGGAACAGGTCTAGTCCAGCGGTCGTCTCTGAATCTCATTACATGACCGGCCCATCTGATTTTTGATGCCTTGACATCCACTACCCAGCCACCGCCACTCTCCAGGTTGCTCTCCGGACACTTGGGCCAAACCTCACGCACGAGTGAAGCCCCGCAAAGCCAGGTAAGCAGAACTTTGCGACCTTAGCTCTAGGTTCAACGAGACCTGGAAACAAGATCCTCTGTTCTATATAGTGATGATTTAATATTTACTGAGTGGCCATACATAATTTTATACATTAATTATAATAAAATGCATTAAAATATGAAAAAAGAACATTTTAGCAGGGGAGGGGGATATTACAGTGGTTAAGGCACTGGACATGCACAGAACTGACCTGAGTTTGATTCCTGGCAACCAACATGGTCCCTGAGCACCATCAGTGTAAAAAACTAATGCTCGCCAAGGGGCGAGTGCACTCGCGGGCTCTCCGGGAGGCTCTGTTTCACCGCCCGCGTTCGGTGCCCTGGAACCGCAGTGTGTGGACTGGATCGGGACGGCCAGCGGTCAAGGAAAGGCGAAGGAAGAACGAGGACCAAGCTGGTTGCTGATTAGTTACCGTTTATTCAATCTTCCATCTTTCTCATCTCCTGCACTCCCAGCTCCGGCCTCTCTCTGGATTAACTGCCGCCTCTCTTCCTTCTCTCCTCCTCTTCTCTCTCCCACCTTGCCTTCTAGGCTACACCCAGCCAGGTAGCAAAATCAACATAAGAAAGTCCTTCCTGAGGGCAGGGCATTCCAAAGCCCTTCCTCACTCTTATGGTTTTTTTCTTTTCCTTAGTCCAGGAACTTATTAACATCTTAATACTAGTTATTTTTGTATGAACATAGCAAGGGATACATTGAGGCTTGCAAGGCAGCTCTCCTGGCAACATCTTGCCACAGGCTCAGACCATAGCACTCAGGCCAGATTAATCATTCCTCACCCTAGCAGGGTCCAAATCTAGTTATCACTGTTTGGATCATGACAACATTTGTCCATGATCAAGCTCTTAACTTATAGTTAAGCATTAGGAACTTTGGCCAGGCCCATCTCGATGCCAGGGTAGCACACAAATCACCGCTTGCCCTGGGTCCTTCTTGTCCCACGTCGTCGGGACCCTGCTTGGGGGATGCTAGGAAGTAAGGGCAGCTGAGGCTTAGGTCAAGAGAACAGATGCCCTGGAGGAAAATATCATGTAGAGTCAAATGACTCCCAGGTTACAAAAGCATAACATTTGTTAAGTTTTCCTGTGTCCATACAAAAAGGACTTGCTCTCAATAAACTATGCAAAGGACTCAAGGAGAAGAGGAAAACATTATTTACAAGTCAACAGAACACTGAGAAAGAAGCTACAAATAAACAAAGAGGAATAGGATTACTGTGACTTGAGTAACCCAATAAACCCAAACTACCTGAGTCTATGTTATCCTACACATCAGGAGTGATACTGATCTCAAAGTGAGGAGTAATCCCTGAGTATTACCAGATGTGACTCCCCCCAGAAAAAAAGAGAGAAAAGAAAAAAATTAAGGGGTCTCAAGAGATAGTGCAGCAGGTTGGACATTTGCCTTGCACAGAGGTTCAATCCCGCACACCTTATATGGTCTCCTGAGCCTGACCAGTTGTGACTCCTGAGCACAGAGCCTGTAATAAGCCCTGAGCACCACTGGCTGTGGCAGAAAAACCCAAAGTCATCATCATCATGATGATCATTCTGGCAACTGTATGGGAATTGATTGTAGATTAACAAGAAAAGAAGCAGGAAAACAAGGAAGGTCAGATAAGACATGACTGAACTTTAGTTTTGAGTGGCTCTATTGAGGATGAGGCATAGAAAGGCCATGATTTTTTGTTCTGGGCTACATCTGGTTGTGGCTTGGGGCTGCTTAGATGACCAATTGGTGTTCACAATCAAACCTGGGACGACCTCTTATGAAGCATGGACTCCAACCATTTGAGAAATCTCCCCAACTCCAATCTGACATAATTTTAACAGTAAAAATTGAATGGCTTTTCTGATGGATTGATGTGACAGCAAAAGAATAACCCAGGATGACACCTAAGCTTTCAGAACTGAGAAGATGGGTAAATTGTATTAGCATCTAACTTAGATGTGGGTGGCTAGTAGAAGAATTCAGTGGAATATTTCAGAATTTTGTTTGGAGCTTGCTCAATGTAAGCTTTTCTTTAGACAACCAAGTGGAGATGGATAGCTACTATGAATCTAGAGCCCAAGGGAGCGGTTACAACTGAGTACAGAAATTCAGAAACCACCAACTTGTTACTGACAACTTAAGTGATGGTGGAGTTTGAGGATGCAACTCAGTGGTAAAATGCCTGCCTTGCGCACAAATTCAACTCTGCCATGGCTCCGTGTCCAGCAGCGAGATTCCCAGCACCGCCAAAAGGGTGGGAAATCTCTGACACGGCAACAATCAAATATGTCAAAGCACCACAATCAAGTGTGTTATCTGTGGTGTGCATGGCAAACAGGTGTGCAAACACCTCAATTAAGTATTTGACCCCCACGACATTATGACATGAACAATTACAAAGGGAAAGGAAGAAGGGGGAAAACAGCCTCCAAAATTAAGCCAAAAATTTGAATCCTTGCTCCCACCTGTGTGAGTTGAGCAAGTTACTTTACCTCTCTGTACCTCTGTGCAAAGTGGGGATAATGAATAATGAATAACATCTCCTTACAGAGTTTTAATGAGCACTAGACAAGTTTTTTCATGTGTCTGGCATATAATAAATTCTTTGAGTGGGCAAGGGACTCACTTTGCATGAGGTTAATCTGAGTTTGAATCCTCTATATAAACCCCCAAGCACTTCTAGAGGTCACTCCTGAGCACAGAGCCAGGAATAGCCCTTAAGCACTGAGGGATGTGCCCCAAACCCCCAAATTAAAAAGTAATGCTTTGGGGGAGTTACAGAGTTAGGAGTCTTTCCATTTTTGTTCTAAAGTGTTTCCTGGTACATTGGTTGGAGTGAGGAATTTCTAGGTCAACATGAATGACATTTTCTAGATTTCTAGAAAATATTTAATTGCTTCTGTGAAAGGCTGAACAAATTAGCCTCCTTCAATTCTTCATTCTGTGCCTGGTGGCTTTTCACCTCAACCTTTCCATTTCAGATACAAAACTGTTTACCTTGTCATCTTAATAAGAATATACACTTGGTGCTGAAAGTATGTCTTATATAAACAATTGGGATTTTGGTCAACTTTTCATTTCTGTTACCTGATACATATTAGGGTCAGTTAAATAGTAGTGATTTCATTATTGAAGGTATCCTCCTTTAGATCATTTGTCGTCTTACCATGCAGAAATAATAGGAGTCTTTGGAGTTTTTCTGCGAGGTAAACATTTAGACTGTGGGCCACCTGATCTCTGTCAAAGTCGCTCAAATCTACTGTGAAAACAGCTACAGTCAATACATTAACAAACGGGGGTCTGTGTGCATATAAAACTGTATTATATATTTATTTATTTTATGCTATGGGTCACACAAAGCTATGTCAGAGCTGTCTCCTGGCTAAGCGTTCAGGGGTCACTCATGGCATGGCTTGAGAAACTATATAACTACAGGGATTGAACCGGAGTCAGCTGCACACAAAGCAAGTAGTCTCTGTACCTGCGATACTATTCTCTGGACTCATAAAACTTTATTTTTAAAAAGCTGGTTGGGCACATGCCACAGAGATACCTCTGGACCCCTCTCCAGTCTGTCTCATCAGGGACAAACTGGAGGAGAGTAGTTAGATTCCCCTCCCTGCCCACAGAGCCCAGCAGCCGAAAACCTCCAGAACTCAAGTGCTGTCATACTCACGGCTTGAATGAGCCTCATCCATGAGTGAATCTGCTGACAAACCCAGTTATGTGTGACTTGCTGAAATCTCCAGGCTTGCATGAAGTCTGGAATGAGTGACTACCACGAACTGCCTGTGGCGCCCTATAGGCTCATTAACGGCCACAAATAAGTCTCTCAGAAGAGAGCAACACATAGCAACATGCCCCAGAGATGCCTCCAGATCCCCAAGTCACCGTTCAGTTTTTAAAGAAGTTAATTAACCTCATCTGTATAAACGTATTTAAAATTTTAGAATTCCCAGAGCAACATCTCATACTCTTCACTACTGATGTACCAAGAGAAGCACACCACATTTGATGATGTGTGAGGTAGAAGGCAACCAATCTTAGGGAGAAAAAAATTAGTGCATTCTTTTTTAGGGGATCACGAATCACGAAATCCCATTGAATGTCGATTTCTCGAGCGGGCTCAGCAACCTTTCCATTCGTCCTATCCCTGAGATTTTAGAAGCCTCTCTACACTCAGCCTTCCCAACGATGCCACATTGGAGGCTCTTTCAGGGTCAGGGAAATGAGGTCCAACTTGTTACTGGCTTTAGCATATGAATACACCATGGGAAGCTTGCAAGGCTGTCCCATGTGGGCAGGAAACTCTCAGTAGCATGCTAGTTTCTCCCAGAGGGAGAAGTAGGTTATAAGATATCGCATGGCCACTTTGCGGCCACACACTTCTGGGAGCTTGCTTTTAAGTCTCTGGATGTTGGCCGCTGATGGGATTACACACACCTGGGTTCCTCTGCCGGTACCTTCATATGTGAGGCTTGTCTGAACATGTGGAGAGGGGCCTTGAGCATGGCTGTGGCTAGGTTCGGTGGTCTTTGGCCACTGGGAGCTCTGTTCGGGGTGGGGAGGGAAACTGGAGCCCATCCCCTTTGAGGGGCCCAGGGAAGACAGTCAGGCATGAGGGCAAGAGACTATCTTTTTAGGGACAAAGAATATAAAAAGGTAAATTTCTCTTCATATAAGATCACTAATCCCATTAGAAAAGACCCACCCTCAGAATGGGCACTGGTGAAGGGATGGGTTCTCGAACTTTGTATGGGGGAAACATGAGCACAAAAATGTATAAATCTGTAACTGTACCCTCACGGTGATTCACTAATTAAAAATAATAAATAAAAAATCCAAAAAAATTTAAAAAATTAAAAAAAAGAAAAAGCAAAAAAAAAAGACCCACCTTCCAAAACGTAATCTAAACCAAATTAGATCTCCAAAGCCACAACTCCAAATCCTATTAAATTGGGAATGGGGCTTCAATATTCAAAATCACTGAGATAAATCTGAGGAAATATACTTTCTGTTTTCTGAAAAAACAGTAGGTAGTATAATTCCCAAAAGGAAAGAGGGGGGGAGAGAGGGAGAGAGAGAGCATGCACATGCGAGATAGAAGCAAAGTGTCTTCATTTTTGAAATATAACAATATGAGACTAACACCAAAGTAGAGGCAAGGGCCAGGCAAACTGCTCCATGGTTGGAAGCCTGCCTCATGAGCTGAGGGAGAAGGCAGCTGGGATAGAGAAGGGGTCACTAACTCAGTGATGGAGGGATCGTCGGGATGAGAGATGTGTGCTGAAAATAAACAAAGGACCAAACATGACGGCCTCTCAGCATCTGTATTGCAAACCATAATGCCCAAAATAAGAACGAGAATAAGAAGTAATTTGTCTTCCATAGAAGAAGGGGGTGGAGGGGAGCTGGGGTGGCAGGACGGATACTGGGGACATTGGTGGCGGAAAATGTACACTGATGGAGGGGTGGGTGTTTGATCATGGTATGACTGAAACTCAATCATGAAAGCTTTGCAGCTGTATCTCACGGTGATTCAATAAGAATAAAAAAGAAGAAAAGAAGAAAAGTGCAATAGAGGCAGACTTGAAGCGGGAGTGTGGCAGACTTTGGGAAATGTAAACTGGTGTTAGAACATTGTATGACTGAAACCCAATCATGAACAACTTTATAACTGTGTATCTTGCGGTGATTAGATTTTTAGAAGTAAGTCGGGAAATAGCTGAATTCATTGGAGAGTACGCTTTACAAGAAGGAGTGGGGTTTAATCCCCAGCACCACGTGGTCTTCTGAGCTCTTGCAGGAGCAACCCCTGAGCACAGAGCTGGAAAAAACTCCAGAATATTGACAAGGATGTAATTCCCCCCCAAAAAAATCACACGAAGGTAAGGAGGGAAGTTAATCATTAGAAAATGTGACCAGTCCGTTTCAGCCTCTTTGTAAGATAACATGGGAATTGCTCCAAAAAAGTAGGAATTGAGCTTCCATATGACCCAGCAATTCCACGCCTATGAATATAGCCCAATGGTCCAAAAGTACAATGAAAAAAAAACATAACTGAACTCGAGTCTGAGTGACAGTGGGTAGGGTGCTTGCCTTACATCCAGGCTGACCCAGGATCAATTCCCAACATCCCATATGGTCCCCTGAGCCTGCCTAACTGCAGAGCCAAGAGTAAGTCCTGAGCTGGACTAACTTGAAACAACCCAAATGTTCAAGAACAGATGACTGGATAAAGAAACTATGGTATATATAAACAATGGAATACTACTCGGCCATAATAAAAATGAAGTTGTGCTATTTGTTGCTATGTGGATGAATCTGGAGAGTATCCTGCCGAGTGAAATCAGTTGGAGGGAGATAAAGAGAGCAGGATAACTGATCTTCAGTATGAAGCTTGCCACTGGGTGTGGGTAGGTGGGGGGAGAACAAGTTAGGGAAGGGAAACTATGAGGGAAGGGAAATTGCCTGTCACAGGGGCAGGCTGGAGAATGGAAGGGAAACTGGGGCCTTTGGTGGAGGGTAATAAATACTGGTGAGGAGTTGATGTTGGAACATTGTAAGCCTGAAACTCAATCACAAGTATCTTTGTAACTTTGTCATTTATGGTAATTCAAGAAAAAAATCTTTTCAAAGAAAAAAGTGACCTCATGAAAAGATGCCCTTCATCACTAATCATCAGAGAGGTGCAGATCAAAACAACTATGAGATGCCACCTCACACCACAGAGACTGACACACATCCAAAAGAACAAAATCAACCGCTGTTGGTGTGGATATGGAGAGAAAGGGACTCTCCTACACGACTGGTGGGAATGCCAACTGGTTGAGCCCTTTTGTAAAACAATATGGACGCTTCTCAAAAAACTAGAAATTGAGCTCCCATTTGACACAGCAATACCACTCCTGGGAATATATCCCAGAGAGTCTAAAAAGTATAGTCGAAAAGACATCTACACTCGAATGTTTATTGCAACACTGTTTACAATAGTTAGAACCTAGAAAAATCCCGAGTGCCCGAGAATAGATGACTGGTTAAAGAAACTTTGGTACATCTACCCAATGGAATACTATGCAGCTGTTAGAAAAGATGAAGTCATGAACTTTGTATATAAGTGGATCAACATAGAAAGTATCTTGCTAAGTGAAATGAGTCAAAGAGAGAGAGACAGACATAGAAAGATTGCACTCACCTGTGGAATATAAAGAAACAGAATGGGATATTGTCACCCAAGAATAGTAGAGATGAGTACCAGGAGGTTGGCTCCACGGCTTGGAAGCTGGCCTCACACGCTGGAGGAAAAGACAGCTCAGATAGAGAAGGGAACACCATGTAAAGTGTGGTTGAAGGACTCGCTGGGGGTGGAAGATGCACTGAAAGTGAACTTTGGGTCAAATATGATGGCCACTCAATACCTCTATTGCAAACCACAACACCGAAAAGGAGAGAGAGAACAAAAGGAATTCCCTGCCACAGAGGCAGGGTGGGGTGGGGTGGATGGGTTGGGGCATGGAAGGGATACTGGGATTATTGGTGGTGGAGAATGGGCACTGGTGGAGGGATGGGTACTCGAGCATTGTATGACTGAAACACAAGCACGGAAAGTTGTAAGTCTGCAACTGTACCTCACGGTGATTCACTAATACAAAAAAGAAAAAAAACAATAAAGAAAAAAGTGACCAGTCTATGCCTGAATGATGGTTTGCCAGCTCCTAGTTTATACAGTGGCAAGAGGCATAGAGACAAAAATGAATAAAAGCAGCACATCTAGTTAGGAACATGTGCTAAATGAATGTTAAGCATTTAATTTCCATTAACTAATATAGAGCAGAGAAGTTTAAGCCATAGAAAAATTCATCTGAATTCTGAACTTTTCTATCGGATGATGTCTGGCTCTATTTTACCTGTATTGATAATTTAATCAAGCAGCAAAGACTAAAACAAAATTAGCATGGTACAAATTAGTGTAGAAACCAAGAGTGCAGTGACTCAACATTAGTGTTCATTTATTCTTAGGTTCTTTTTTTAAAAAAGTAATTTTTATTGAAATCACTGGTTGACAGTATTATGAAATTACAGGGGTCTAACGTCACAGCTTTGTATGTATATAATTTTCATCATTCCGACCACCAAAGTTCCAGTGCCATTCACCATCACCAAAAAGATCCCTCCATGTTCCTTATACCCCTCCTCTCCTTTCCCTCCATCAGTTTTCACCGAGTTTGGTTGCTTTTTGACAGCTCAGTTTAAATATCCATATCCCTTATAGGAGTGAAATCGGCCAGTAATTATATTTCATTTCCTGACTTATCCACTTAGCATAATCATCTGAAGATCCATCTGTTTTGTCTCAAAAGCCACAGTTTCATCTTTTAAATGGCAGAGTAGTTAGTATTCCGTTGAGTATCTAAACCACAGTTTATTTATCCAGGCATCTGTGGATGGGCCTGTAGGTGGATTCCATGCTTTGGCTATTGTGAATAATGTTGCTGTAGAGAGAGGGTAAATACATTTTCAAATTGGTGTTTTCATATCCTTTGGATGAGTGCTTAGGCAAGGTATTGCTGGATAATAAGGAATTTCCGTTTTATTCCCTTTTGGTTTTAGGGCCATCCCTGGTGGTGCACAGTGAGAGCTATTCCTGGCTCTGTGCCCAGGAGTGACAGGTGGGAGTGGTGAAGATCCACATGCGATGTTAGGTATTGACCCAGGGTTGGTCACATGCAAGGTACTATCTCTCTGGTCTCTTCCCTTTTTTTTATTTTCTCTTTTGATTTTTGGGCTACACCCATTGGTGCTCAGGGCTTACTCCTGGCTCTGGGCTAAGAATACTCTCCTGGAAATGTTCAGGGGACCAGATATAGTTCCAGGGATCAAACCCAGGTTAACCATGTAAAAGGCAAGCCACTTATTTACTGGGCTAAATCTCTGGCCCCTTTTTAAATTTTTATTTTATTGTATTAATTATAGTGATTTACAAAGTTATTCGTAGTTGACTTTTAGGCATATAATGATCCAGCACTGATCCCACAACCAGTATCAGCTTCTTTCCAGTGTCCCCAGGTTCCCTCCCACCCCCACCCCAGCCTGCCATCTTGACAGGCACATTTTATTTTGTTGGGTTGTAGAAGTCTGGATCGCATTATTTCAGTGTTGTTGACTGATATATATTTTGGATATATAGTTATATCACTCCTCTGCACCAGTAATGTACCTTAATCCCCTTGACCCCTAGCCCCTGTTGCTTCACATCTGTATCTTCTTACTTCTGTCCTCAATTTCTATCCTTCTGAATCCTTTTCCTCCCTGGGCTTTACCAATTTGCATTCTCTCTAAGTCTCTTATATTTGATTTTTTTGAGTGCCAGTAGTTATGGACTATAGAACTTAGAATGTTGTTGCTCTATTGCTTATATGGATAGGAAGGTCCTACCCCACTAGGTAGTTATGTTTGTCCTCTATTATAATTTTCCCCCTAATCTATGCAATAAAATCTCTAAACACTTGTGTTTGTTAAAATGTGAAGAAAACATAAGGCCAGAGTGGTAGTATAGCATGTAGGTCACTTGCCTTGCATGCTCCTGACCTAGATTCAATCGCAGGATCATATATGGTCCCCCAAGCCCCACCAGGAGTGATTCCTGAGTGCAGAGTTAGTCTTGAGCACTACTGAGTATGACCCCAAATCCAAAATAAGTAAATAAATAGAATGTACAAAAAGCAACAGAGAGGGGAGGTTCTTTTTCATTAATATGACAATCAATTGTCATATTCATTAATATCCCTGGCAATACACATAGGGACCTAGGGGAATAACCTAGAAGGATGAAATAAAGCACCATCCTTGCTTTCATAAGAGCTCATAAGCTAGAACAGAAGGTAGTCTAACACACAGGGAAAAGAATTTCCAAGAAACATTGATTTTCTGTCAGAGGCATTGGAAAGCATTCGTTAGTCCTGGTATTTTAACACCATAGGTGACCTGGAGATAACTCAGTGGCGTTGAACATCTACTTATTAGTGTAAGGTAGTGAGTTCTAACCCTGGGGCTGGCATATACACTGAACATGATCCCAACAGCTCTGCTGCCTGCAGTTCCTTGTACCACAAGTGATTTCCAACCATATCACTTTCAGGAGAGCATGAGCAGCACAGCTAAATGCCTACCCCAGTGGGCACCACTAAAAGATGTGCAAGACCGACATACAGGAATAACGACCCCTACCAAGTATCTGTGAGAGCATTCCAGCATCCCCTGGTGAGCATTGGAACTGGAATGTGTGTGAGCACTACAACTAAAGAATACCACCCTCAGTGAGGAGGCGTGCAAGCCCCACCATGGAAGGAGATCACCCCTCAGCCAGTGCTCCAGCTGTGTGTGTGGGCACTGCAACCTGATGTGTGACCCTGGGAAGAAACACCACAAAATTGTGTAAGCAGTACTGCCAGGTATGTGTGTAACCCCTACTCACTGCAGCTTCAACAACAACATGAAGTGAAGGGGGAAATGACTGATTAATGTGTGTATCGGGGGGTGCTTCCTATGCCATGCTTTGGTTATAACCAGTGCTGTTTGGAGGAACCACGTGGTGCCAGGGATTAGGACCTATGCATGCCAAGCATGCATTCCAGTCCAAGAAGCTCTCTCCCCACTGCAAAGAAATTTTTTTTAAATAAAGTCATCTGCACTCCTATGTTCATAGAAGCGTTATGCCAATCACATACTAAACCTTCGACTTTGTGGTATCTCTGTGGTCCCTAAAACTCATTACTAACAGTATTGTAAATCCCAGTGCCAAAATAGAAATCCGAAAAATTAAGATTAGATTGCATACTATTTGAATACTGAACATTTACATTGGACTTTGAGGACCTAGAATGTAGTGGAAGTAAAGTTAATTATTACAACAGTTAATTCTATACACATATGGATGTGTTTCAAGCCAAATCTCATTCCTACAAGGCAAACACTCCAAGAATAAAGACATTTTTCTCACTTGGTTAGCTTATAAAGCAGCTATTAGTGATCCCTATGTGGCTGACATTTGTCTGAAAGGACAACAAGCCAAAACCAATCTGGGAAGAAGCCAGGTTCTTCATTTCTCAGGATCATTACTAGACAGCACTGAATAGAGTGCAGAAAAGGGGAGAAACATTACTTGTTATAAGTGTGTCATTACTAAATCCTATCTGTTATATTTGGCATAGGAAAATAATTAAAAATTCTATTTGTGGTCCTATTTACACATCTATTGTTAAAATTAACAAGTCACTATAAGTGAGGGGTTTGCCTATATTCATCACCCACCAGTGTCTATGAATAAATTGAAATGGGTTTTTATTTTCACTAATTTTGAATTGCTGGCAAAGTCCCAGCTCAATATATAGGTGATAACATGATGACCAATAGCCAACAATCTTTCCTAAATTAGTCAGTCTTTACCCTTCAGAACATTTATTTTATCAGTGTTCTTCAATTACTGAATAGATATGAAAGAAATATGTGAATAATACTCAAAGGCAGTAGAAATGAGGGCCAGGAAGACTGGTCCATGGTACGAAGCTTGCCACAAAGTGGGAGGGGGAGTGCCGTTAGGACAGAAAAGGGACCACTGTGCCAATGATAGTTAGAAATGATCACCGTGGACAAGAACTGCTGAAAGGAGACAACGTGATATACATGATGCCCTTTCGGTAACAGTATTGCAAAGCACAGTATCTAAAAGAAAAAAAAAACAGAGACAGAGAAAAAGAGAGAGAAAGTGTAGAGGCAGACTACATGGGAGAGGGAGCAATGGGGAGGGAAACTTCAAACATTAGTGGTTGAAAATGTACACTGGTGAAAGGATGGGTGTTGGAACATTGCATGACTGAAACTCAATCATGAACACTTTCATAACTATATTTCATGGTGATTCAATATGTTTTTAAAATATAAATGTGCAACATAGGTGTAAAGAATGACAAAAAGCCACTAAGAAGCAAACTTGTATTTTAATTTTAGTATTTGTGCTGCCGAAGCTACCACAGGAAGCAAACATGTATTTTAAAATTGTAGTTCTACGTAAGTAATCTATCACACAGGACAATTCAAGATTTACAAAAGGAATTTTACTACCTCAAAAAAGTTCTGCCATTTCCGTGGCTGTTCTGTGCCATGTACTTCCTTTTTCTAATTGTAAGGTAGTATAACATCATATTGTATGGATTTAACATCATTTATCTAATCAGTTACCTACTGGTCTGCAATTTGATTGATTCCAATGTTTCCTCTATTTTTCAGGTTTTTGGGTCACACCCAGCGATGCTCAGGGATCTGGTGGTGCTCCGTGGACCATAGATGTTGGGCATTGAACCAGAGTTGGACTCGTGCAAGGCAAGCTCCCTACCTGCCTTAATGTTTCTTTTTCTTTGGTTTTGCCTGATGGGCCCCACCCTGATTGCTCAAGGGCTATTTCTGGTTCTGTGCTCAGGAGTGACCTCTAGTAGGGTTCATTGTGGATCATATTTGGTGCCATGGGATCTAACTGGGGTTGGCTTCCTGTAAAACTAAGTGGTGTATCCCCTGTTCACACACACTCTCTCTCTCACTCTTGCTCTCTCTCTCCTCTAATTTTTTAAGTTTAATTTTATTAAGGCACCGTGATTTACAAAATTTTTCATAGTTTAGTTTCAGGCATACAGTGTTCTAGCACCAATCCCAGAATTGTGTCAAGTTCTCTCCACCAGGGTTTCCAGCCTGCCTCCTTGACAGGCACATTTTTAAGTTTTGTTGTTATTTGGATCTCAGGCTTTCAGTGTTGATGGTTTTGTGGTTTTTGTTGCTACACACAGTTGCTACAGAGCCAGGCTGGAGCGATAGTACAGAAGGTAGAGCATTTGCTTTGGGTGCAGCTGACCCAGGTTCGATCCTCAGCATCCCATATGGTTTCCTGAGCACCCCCAGGAGTAATTCCTGAGGCAGAGCCAGAAGTAACCCCTGAGCATCACCAGGCTTGACCCCAAAAAAAGCCAAGAAAATTGTTGCAGAGCCAGGGCAACTGTAGGTAGGTAGGGTGCTTGCTTTGCATGCACCAATAGGGGTTTGATCCCCAGCGTCCAATCCCTGGATCCCATTTGATTCAGAGCCCCGCCAGGAATGATCCCTGAGTGCAAAGCCAGGAGTACGCCCTGAACACCACTAGAAAGCAAAAAAATCTGCTGCAACGACTAACTTGGCATGTAAATCATTCAATACCTTTATGTATCTACTTGTAGAACAAATTCCTAGAAGTGGATCTGTCCTATTCAAAAACATGCATATTTTCAGACAGAGAAAAATGTATGCCTGCAATTCCTAACAGTGCTTGTTTCTCTATAGCTTTGTCCATGAAATGTGCCCTTACCCTTTGTCAGTGCTATAGATGAAAAAAAACGATATCATAGCAATATTTTAATTTGCATTTCTCTTATGATCACTGAAGTGGAACATCTTTTCATTTATTAATAGCCATTCGTATTGGCGCTTCAGTGAACATCTTATTCATATTCTCCTATATTTCGGTAAGATTGATTCATCCTGGGAGCCCAGGAATGAGGCTCAGGGGGATGGTGCCTGTCTTGCAGATGTGAAGCCTCCATTTGGATTCTAGGCACACCCTCACAAGCTGAGTGTGATCCTCTATAGTGCTGGTGTGCTCTATGGTGCCACAACAAATGCAACCCCTGAAGCTCTACAGTCAAATTGTGTTGCTCCCTCCCCCCAACGTAACAACTATTATACAACCAAGGGAACAGTAAAAAGGACTTGTTGGTGTCTGTCCTATTGATTTGTGAAAGCTATTCGTTTAGGGATATATGCTCTCTACCTGACATCAACCCTCCCTCACCTCATCCCAAACATCATTTTTCTTTTTCCTTTGTTTGGTTAGCTATGCAGAAATTCTTCAGGATTATTTGGCCAAATGTTTTTTTTTTCTTTCATGATTTTTCTGTTCTATAGCCTATATAGAAATGTCTTCTTTAATATCTAAAAACAATAGATTTAATTAATTTCTGTAAATTTATAAACAAAGGAAGGGACCATTATGACAATGACAGTTGGAAATAATCACTCTGGACAAAAACCAAGTGCTGAATGGTGGTAAAGTGATATGCATAACACTTTTCATAACAGTATTGCAAACCAAATGCCTAAAAAAGGAAATAAGAGAGAGACAAACTGATAAATCTATAAGTTTACATAAATCAAACAGAATTGTGAATGATTAATTATTTTGCCACAATCCACAGAACTTAATGGAATGGATTAGATATGAAGAATTCTGCATGGTCACATTTTGATAATGAAACCCAGTTACTATGGAAATTTGACCCAGCTCTGTTTAAAAAAATACCATCTGTATATAAAGCACTGGTTTAACTCTACAAGAAGAAAACATCCAACCCCATCAGAAAATGGGGTGAAGAAATGAACAGAAACTTTACCAAGGAAGAGATACGGATGACCAAAAGGCACATGAAAAAGTGCTCTACATCCATCACTAATCATCAGGGAGATGCAGATCAAAACAACCATGAGATACCACCTCACACCACAGAGACTAACACACATCCAAAAGAACAAAAGCAACCACTGTTGGAGAGGATGTGGGGAGAAAGGGACCCTTCTACACTGCTGGTGGGAATGCCGACTGGTTCAGCCCTTTTGGAAAACAATATGGACGATTCTCAAAAAGTTAGAAATTGAGCTCCCATTTGACCCAGCAATACCACTGCTGGGAATATATCCCAGAGAAGCAAAAAAGTATAGTCGAGAGTCGGGCCCGTGCTCGGCTCCGGCCGGCCGGGTTTTCGGCCCGGGCGCCCATGCCCCTGCAGAGCCGGTGGATGTGGAACAAGCGGGAACCAGAGACAGCTTTAGGAATTGGGGTTCCAGCAAGTGCCTGCACCCATGTATGGAGACTGTGAATTAAGCCTTTGCCCCACGCCGGCTAACGGAGGAAAGAACCTTCCTTCTTGGTCTCTCTCCCCTCCGGGAGAAGGCGTGGAGTCCGACATTTTGTGGGTCCGTTGAGAAGGTACGAACTTGGTGGCGCGGAAAAAAAAAAAAAATGTGTGCTTTGAACTTGAAACAGCCGCAGGATACAGAGCCAGCCCTAGTCGGGCCCGTGCTCGGCTCCGGCCGGCCGGGTTTTCGGCCCAGGCGCCCATGCCCCTGCAGAGCCGGTGGATGTGGAACAAGCGGGAACCAGAGACAGCTTTAGGAATTGGGGTTCCAGCAAGTGCCTGCACCCATGTATGGAGACTGTGAATTAAGCCTTTGCCCCACGCCGGCTAACGGAGGAAAGAACCTTCCTTCTTGGTCTCTCTCCCCTCCGGGAGAAGGCGTGGAGTCCGACATTTTGTGGGTCCGTTGAGAAGGTACGAACTTGGTGGCGCGGAAAAAAAAAAAAAATGTGTGCTTTGAACTTGAAACAGCCGCAGGATACAGAGCCAGCCCTAGTCGGGCCCGTGCTCGGCTCCGGCCGGCCGGGTTTTCGGCCCGGGCGCCCATGCCCCTGCAGAGCCGGTGGATGTGGAACAAGCGGGAACCAGAGACAGCTTTAGGAATTGGGGTTCCAGCAAGTGCCTGCACCCATGGATGGAGACTGTGAATTAAGCCTTTGCCCCACGCCGGCTAACGGAGGAAAGAACCTTCCTTCTTGGTCTCTCTCCCCTCCGGGAGAAGGCGTGGAGTCCGACATTTTGTGGGTCTGTTGAGAAGGTACGAACTTGGTGGCGCGGAAAAAAAAAAAAAATGTGTGCTTTGAACTTGAAACAGCCGCAGGATACAGAGCCAGCCCTAGTCGGGCCCGTGCTCGGCTCCGGCCGGCCGGGTTTTCGGCCCGGGCGCCCATGCCCCTGCAGAGCCGGTGGATGTGGAACAAGCGGGAACCAGAGACAGCTTTAGGAATTGGGGTTCCAGCAAGTGCCTGCACCCATGGATGGAGACTGTGAATTAAGCCTTTGCCCCACGCCGGCTAACGGAGGAAAGAACCTTCCTTCTTGGTCTCTCTCCCCTCCGGGAGAAGGCGTGGAGTCCGACATTTTGTGGGTCTGTTGAGAAGGTACGAACTTGGTGGCGCGGAAAAAAAAAAAAATGTGTGCTTTGAACTTGAAACAGCCGCAGGATACAGAGCCAGCCCTAGTCGGGCCCGTGCTCGGCTCCGGCCGGCCGGGTTTTCGGCCCGGGCGCCCATGCCCCTGCAGAGCCGGTGGATGTGGAACAAGCGGGAACCAGAGACAGCTTTAGGAATTGGGGTTCCAGCAAGTGCCTGCACCCATGTATGGAGACTGTGAATTAAGCCTTTGCCCCACGCCGGCTAACGGAGGAAAGAACCTTCCTTCTTGGTCTCTCTCCCCTCCGGGAGAAGGCGTGGAGTCCGACATTTTGTGGGTCCGTTGAGAAGGTACGAACTTGGTGGCGCGGAAAAAAAAAAAAAATGTGTGCTTTGAACTTGAAACAGCCGCAGGATACAGAGCCAGCCCTAGTCGGGCCCGTGCTCGGCTCCGGCCGGCCGGGTTTTCGGCCCGGGCGCCCATGCCCCTGCAGAGCCGGTGGATGTGGAACAAGCGGGAACCAGAGACAGCTTTAGGAATTGGGGTTCCAGCAAGTGCCTGCACCCATGTATGGAGACTGTGAATTAAGCCTTTGCCCCACGCCGGCTAACGGAGGAAAGAACCTTCCTTCTTGGTCTCTCTCCCCTCCGGGAGAAGGCGTGGAGTCCGACATTTTGTGGGTCCGTTGAGAAGGTACGAACTTGGTGGCGCGGAAAAAAAAAAAAAAATGTGTGCTTTGAACTTGAAACAGCCGCAGGATACAGAGCCAGCCCTAGTCGGGCCCGTGCTCGGCTCCGGCCGGCCGGGTTTTCGGCCCGGGCGCCCATGCCCCTGCAGAGCCGGTGGATGTGGAACAAGCGGGAACCAGAGACAGCTTTAGGAATTGGGGTTCCAGCAAGTGCCTGCACCCATGTATGGAGACTGTGAATTAAGCCTTTGCCCCACGCCGGCTAACGGAGGAAATATGTAATTTCTGGCAGAATTTTCCCAGGACTTTATACAGAAATCCAAAACCGCGCGGACGCAGTAGCGTCCGCGCGACTTAACATTTATAATTGTCATCAATGTGAAAGGGTTCCATTTGAACAGGTCAGACTTGGGGGGGAAACTCCAAATAATAACAGTAAGTTTTTGTTGAAATATTGAAGGTTCTTAATGTAACAGCCACCTCTGGACTATGAGCTAAGCAAAAGCCCCACGCTGGCCAACGTGGCGTGGAGTACACCATACTATGAGGCGCAGGAAGGGGGATGAGGGGGAAAAATTAAAAAAAAAAAATGGAAAAGGAAAAAGAGAAAAAAAAAGAGAGAGAGAGAGTTATGTCAACTATAGTGAGTTTTGTGTTGAATTATGGAATGTAATCAAGGTAAAGAAAAAATGAAGTGAAATTCATTAGTTATACAGTAGGGGGTAGGGGGTGGGGGCGGGGGGTAAACTGGGGTTTCTGGTGGTGGAATTTGGGCACTGGTGAAGGGATGGGTGTTTGAATATTGTATAACTGACATATAAACCTGAGAACTTTGTAACTTTCCACATGGTGATTTAATAAAAATTAAAAAAAAAAAAAAAAGTATAGTCGAAATGACATCTGCACTTATACGTTCATTGCAGCACTGTTTACAATAGCCAGAATCTGGAAAAAAACCGAGTGCCCTAAAACAGATGACTGTTCTAGGTTGAAGAAACTTTGGTACATCCATACAATGGAATACTATGCAGCTGTTAGAAAAAAGGAAGTCATGAATTTTGCATATAAGTGGATCGGCATGGAGAGTATCATGCTAAGTGAAATGAGTCAGAAAGAGAGAGACAGACATAGAAAGATTGCACTCATCTGTGGAATATAGAATAACAGAGTAGGAGACTAACACCCAAGAATAGTAGAAATAAGGACCAGGAGGTTGACTCCATGGCTTGGAGGCTGGCCTCACATTCTGGGGAGAGGGCAACTCAGAAAAGGGATCACCAAGTATAATGCGGTCGGAGGCCATGCGGGGGAAGGGTGATTGGAGCCGAATATAGACTAGAGACTGAACACAGTGGCCACTCAACACCTTTATTGCGAACCACAACACCTAATTAGAGAGAGAACAAAAGGGAATACCCTGCCACAGTGGCGGGGTGGGGTGGGGGGAGATGGGGTTGAGGAGGGTAGGAGGGATGCTGGGTTTACTGGTGGTGGAGAATGGGCACTGGTGAAGGCATGGGTTCTCGAACTTTGTATGAGGGAAACATGAGCACAAAAATGTATAAATTTGTAACTCTACCCTCACGGTGATTCACTAATTAAAAGTAAATAAATTTAAAATAAAAAAATAAAATAAATACCACTGAGGGGGCTGGAGCGATAGCACAGTGGGTAGGGTGTTTGCCTTGCACGGGGCCGACCCTGGTTCGATTCCCAGCATCCCATATGGTCCCCTGAGCACTGCCAGGAGTAATTCCTGAGCGCAGAGCCAGGAGTAACCCTTGTGCATAGCCGGGTGTGACCAAAAAAGAAAAAAAAAACACTGTGTATTATGCGTGAAACATTGTGCTAGACAACTTGTGAGATACCAAGAGTGAAGAGAAAAATAAGTCCTTCCTTGTGAAGAATTTGCATGGTAGTAGGGGAGATAAGTATGTTTCAAAACGTGGGGTGGTGGGGCTGAGGAGATATGATAGAGGATAAGGCATTTGCCTTGCATACAGTTGACCAGTGTTTGATCTCAGCACCCTACGTGATCTCCTGAGCACCACCAGGAGTGTTCCCTGAGCACAGAGTCAGGACTGATCCCTGATCACCTTCGGGTGTACCCCCAAAAGTAAATAAACATGAAAGTGAGTCCAAAGAGATTCTACAGAGATTATAGCGCTTATCTTGCAGGAGGCCAACCCTAGTTCCATCATTGGCACCATATATTGGCCCCTAAGCACCACCAAGAGTGATCTCTAAGTAGAGTGCCAGGAGTCAGCACTGACAGGTATACCCTTATCCCCCAATAAAATAAACCATGGGGGTGGAGTGATGAGGAGAGTGATGTTTAGCGTTGAATATACATTGAGTATACACCTAACAAGGTATATGATGATTTTATTTATTTATTCATTCATTTATTTGGCTTTTGGGCAATACATGGCTGTGCTCGGGGCTTATTCCTGGACCTGTGCTCAGGGAGTTTATCAGAGTTTTTATTCTTTCGGTGGAGTGGGATCCCAAGCAATGCTCAGGGGCCTGAGCACTACTCAGCCTACCTGGCTGGACGTTCAATGCACAGGCCCATCAATGACCACATCCAGCAGAGCTCAGGGAGTGTCCCTAATATTCTTATGTAGAAAATGGTTCAGCAAACTTCATTTGTAAAGGGCCAGGTAACAGGTGTTTCCAGCTTTCCAGATACTCAGTTCTGCCACAATAATGTCAGGGTCCAAGTTACAGTGAGAGACTATTTTAAGGACCCTGAAGTATGGATTTTATATAAGTTTTGTGTATTGTGAAATCTTGGCTTTGTTTCATTTTGGATTGCTTGGGATCAAGACCAGGTCCTCAAATATGCAAAACATGCCCCCCCTGAAATCTCACTCTTTTGTTTTTCAGTCTTTGAAAGTTGTGACGATCAGGGACAGATACAGAAAGACCTTTCTAATATGTGAGATATAAAGAAAAGTGGTATGGAAATAAGAAATGGTTAAAGACAATAGAACCTGAATATGGAGTGGAGGAGTGGGTGGAAGGGACCCTGAGACAGTGGTGGAGGGCAGAGGACTCTGTTGAGGGTGTGGTGTTGGAAGTTGTATGCACGAAACAATGCTTCAAGGAAGAAAAATTTGCAAAAAGAAACACAAAAATAAATCCTCAGCTCTTAGCTGGAGGGCTCTACAAAAAGAGAAAAAGTGGGCTAACCCCTGATATAACAGGATGAGTGAGATTTTATGCCCCAATCAAAGATGATTTTATTAATTTATTCCTTTATTTGGCTTTTGGGCCACACACGGCTGTGCTCAGGGCTCTTCAATGGACCCTATGTGTTGCCAGGAATTGAACCCGGGTCAGGAATGCGCAAGGCAGGTGCCTTACCCACTATACTGTCTCCGGTTCCACGAAAGTGATTTTGAAGAAAGAAATCCATAATCGAAATTCTCAAAAACAACTCTCCTGGGGGCCAGAGCACTTGTCTTGCATGTAGTTGACCCGGGTTTGATTGTCAGCACCCTATATGGTCCCATAGACCCCACCAGGAGTGACCCTTGAGGGCAGAGCCTGGAGTAAGACCTGAAAAGCTCTGGGTGTACCCCCACAAAGATAATAATAAAACTCTCAATTCATTCTTTTATTTTTTAAAGTTCTGCAAAAAGGATCTGGAAACCATGAATAAGGAGGGAATGAATATGTGACCTGCTGTTGTATGGCTAAGCACTGCTTTGAGGTGAAGAGGACGCAGTCCTTTGAATCAAATTCACTGATTCCTTCTATTCAATTGCCTTTCACCTGATATTTCTGCTGGAGAATCTAGAAACTATGGTGATTGATACCATAGAAACACAGTGAGAAAGCAGGGTGATGAGCTTGTGGATTGTGGCATGGCTGAGCGGCAAGAAAGCTTTTTAGCTGCCAATCTAGAGAGAAAAAAATGGAATAAAATCAATGCAGATAGCATACAGGGAATGCTTTATTCTACAGAGCATTTCCCACATATATGATAACCTTTAACATCACTTGATCTTCACTATAACTCTGTGTCTTAATTATTTGTAGGCACGGACAAATTTGGCTCTGATTCCTTTAGAGGGGAAAAAGGACCACACCCAGAGGTGTCTGGGGGTCCACTCCCAGCTCAGTATTTTAGAACACTCCTGGCAGTGCTGGGGGAATCAGATAATATTAGGAGTAGGAGCTGGAGCTCTGTGCAGTTCAACATTTGGAGCTATTTCTCCAGTCCTGGCTCTTTTCCTTACAGCTTTATTCACATTGCTTAAGTGTAAGGACTAGATGCCTCTCACTGCTAAGTATCAGGCCAGACGTTAGTAATAATGATAAAAGCGGTAATGCTCAAAGCAAGCTAGCCACTGACTAGTTGGTTATATTTCCGACACTAAGTGAAAAATTAATACAGGATGATTCCTTTCAGCTTTATGCCTGCCTACGAATGAAATCATTTGGACAGTGCTCTTTTGGTCCTAAGCTGCTGCCACCCAAGTCTAATTTCACACCTTGGTTCTGCCATTTATAACTCTGTGACCTCGAGTAAGATAATGAATGTATCTGATACTCAGTTTTCTGATCTTTGAGAGGCAGGTGCTTCTGGCTATAACATGGATTAAATGGGATAATGAATGTAAAATACTTAGCACGGTGGTTGACATATACTTAATACTCAATAAACTTTATTATTACTACACAGAACTTATAATGCTTCCAATAATCCTGCCAAAGGCAGTGAAGATAATTTAATTGAATCCACACTGCTGGCATTCTGACTTTTTGAAAAGTTTGGCTTGGAAGTAATTATAGATTTATATGAAATTGCAAAAATAGAATCCATACCTGGCACACGGGTTCCCCCAATGATGATGATGCAGCTGGAATGCCAGGTGAACTGGTTAATATAATATAGTTGCTCAGTTTAAATCTCATCCATCAAAAATGTATCCAATCAATATAGGTAATGGAATGAGTGGGGGTGGGAGATGGCAGTAGATAAAAGGAATCCCCCAGTTATCTCCTCTTCCTCCTCTTCCCTCTCTCTCTCTCCCCCCCATACTCACTCATGCTTAGGCAGACTTCAGAATCACTCAGGGCTTGTGCACTCAGACAGATGGCAGAATGAGGCAAGGCTTGACTGCCCAGTGACAAGGTGCAGAACACAGGAGTGTCACCCACACGCATGTGTCCATGGCTAGAGATTAAGGAAAAATCTAGATATCCTGGAACTGCTGGGGTACAGTCCGAGAGAGGTACAGCAAGTGACAATATTTCAGAATAAGTGTACACTGGATAGAGAACAGCAGAGGGACAAGACTAAGCCATCATACACTAGAGGCGAGCAGATAGCAAGAGATAGGACTTAGGATGTCATAGACTGGACTGAGCATCACAGAAAAGGTTGAGTGTCATCATTCAAAGGAGAGGCCAGGACAATGCGGAAGGAGCTGGATCCAGCTATTTAAACCGTCTAATAAATTATAATTTCTTTTTTTGTTGGGACACATCCAGCAGTGCTCAGGTGTTAGTCCTAGCTCTGCAGGCAGGAATCACTCCTGGAGAGCTTGGGAAACCATATGGGATGCCAGGGATCAAACCCAGGTCAGCCAAATGTGAAGCAAGACTCCTACCTGCTGCTCTGGCTGAAATTCTTAACCTCCTACGTTTTGTACATAAATCTTTCATACAACTCGCAAGAATACACCAGTACAGGAAAATCCACTTTCACACTGACAGTAACATCATATAAAACTGTAGCACACCACTAAAGAGAGGTACGAGCTTGCAGTGACGGGACACGCGGGAGATCTCGGGATGGGGGGCGTTACCGGCGCCGCTCCCCGCCCAGATGTGACCCTGAGTGGCCTCACAGGAATGGCTCCTCCGTTCCTGAATGCCCATGATCCCGGAGGCTAACTAACTACTTTCAGCACCTAGCGGCTTCTTGCAGAAATGCCTCTAGACTGTGAACTAAGCTATGGCCCCTTGCCGCACGGGAGGGGAAAGGTTTTTCTCTCTCGGCCTTTCCTTTCCCTGGTGGGGTGACGACCGTTATCTTATAAGACCCATTAAACAGAGGTACAAGCTTGCAATGATGCAACTTCTGGCAGAAATTTCTTTGGACTTAATTACTAAAATACCAGAAATCCAAAACCACGTGGCCTCTGACTCATATGCTCTTCATTATCAGCAATAGAAAACATGTTATCAAATGATGCCTTTTCGGCAGGTCTGATTGTTGGGGGAAATTCCAAATAATAATAGTGAGTTTTCTGTTGAAGTATTTAATGTAATCAAAGTAAAGAGAAAGTAAAATGAAAATCATCAGCTTCACAGGTGGGGGTGGGTAGGATGAGGGGTAGACTGGGGTTCTTGGTGGTGGAACATGTGCACTGGAAAAGGGATGGGTGTTTGATCATTGTATGACTGAGACTTAAGACTGAAAACTTGTAACTTTTCACATGGTGATTCAATAAAAAATTTTTAAAAATTAAAAAAAACTGTAGCACAATACCAAAATTAGAAAGCTAACTTTGGTACAATTCTGGTAACTAACCTGAAGTTTGCATGATTTTATAAATGATTTTCACTTAAGTGTGTGTATAGTTGTATAGGCTTTTACCACAGGTATATATTTGCATAACAACCACCACAGTCAAGATGCAAAACCAAGACCTAGAGAGATAGCTCAGTGGTAGAGCACCTATCTTACAGGGATGAGGCTGCATGTTTGATCCTCAGCATGCCCCCACACGGTGAATGTATTTGGAGGACCATGCTGGGGATCGAACTTGCAGCCTCATGCCTGAAAAACAGGTGTTCAATCAAGCAGGCTTCAACCAAGGGCATGACCCTTGGTCATCACACCTACAAAGAGACAGTATTGTGGGAATGAGATGAAACGTAGTGAAATGAAAGAAAAGACTAAGTGCCAATTATGTAGCACAAGGAGTAAAGCACATACCTTGCACGCAAATACTTTGTGTACGCAAATACCCGGGGTTGATTCTAAGAACTGACTTTTTCCCTTCCCCTCACACACCTGGAGTAGCCCTGGTGATCCTCATCCCAAATAAACAGAACTGTTTCCATTGTCATAAAGAGCTCTCTGATACTTTCTCTTTGTAGTTGTACCTCTTCCCTCCATCACTGTTCCACTACTATTGCTAATCCGTTCACACCTCTGGTGTTATTTCAAAAATGTTGCATAAATGAAATCATAAAGTATATAGTCTTTTGATATAGATTCTTTCCCATTGACCATAATGACATTAAGTTCGATCCAAGTTACTGCATGCATCAAGAGTTCATTTATTTTTATTGCTGTATTCCATTACATGGATATATTAGAGTTTGTTTGTGCAACCATCACCCATTGAAAAACGTTTGGGCTATTTCCAATATTTGACTCTTACAAGTAAAGCCTCTAGTGAGAATAACCCATAAGTTTCTGGGGTTTTGCCCAGGGGTGTTGTTGGCGGTTCATATGGTAAGAGTGTATTTTTTATATTTTATTTTATTGAATCACCGTGAGATAGTTACAAGCTTTCATATTTGGGTTACAATCTCACAATGATCAAACACCCACCCCTCCACCAGTGCACATTCCCCACCACCGATATCCCGGGTATACCCCCCCTTTCCCACCCTCCCCATACCTCCGTGGCAGACAATATTCCCCATAATCTCTCTCTACTTTTGGGCATTATGGCTTGCAACACAGAAACTAAGAGATCATCATGTGTAAGAGTGTATTTAAATGCATAGGAAAGACCAATCTTTTTCCAGAGTGCATGGAGATTGAATTTCTCCACGTTCTCATCATCACTGAATATGACCACTTTCTAAGTTTAGCTATTCTAAAAGGAATGCAATGATCATTCCTTATGCCTCTAATTTACATTTCTTTTGTTTTTGTTTTGTTTGGGGGCCACTTTTGGTGGTGCTCAGGGGCTGTTCCTAACTCTGTGCTCAAGAGTGACCTCTGCTGGTGCTCAGGGAACCATACCATAAGCAGTGCCAAAGATTTGAAGCAGGGAATGATGAATACAGGGCAAGCACCTTGATGGCTGTTTATGGGCTATTTCTTACGTTTATGGGCTATACCTTGCTTACTATTATGGGCTATATCTTTGGACAATAATTTGTATTTCCTAATGGCTCATGATGTTGTGCACTTTTTTTCTATGCTTACTTTTCACAGATTTTTTTGCTTGTTTTAGAGCCACACCTGGCAGTGCTCTGGGCTTACTCCTGGCTCTACACTCTGAGATCACTCCTAGCAGGGATCAGGGGATCCTTTGGGTGTCTGAGATTAAACCTGGGTGAGCAATGTGCAAGGCAAGTGCCAAACCTCTGTACCAACTTTATGGCCCTATGCATGGCTCCTTCTCGGTGAAATGTCTGGTGGTTTCTTCTATTTTTTAACTGAATGGACTGTGTTTTTACTTTTGAATTTTGAGGGGCTTTTATGTGCTGTGGGCATATATTTATATTGTGAGCTTAATCGTGTCTCCCCCAAAGTTATGGTCAGGTCTTAAATCCCAGTACCTGTGAAAGTGAGATTCTTTGGAAATAGATTCCTTGCAGATGTGATCAAATGGAGATGAAGTGAAACTGAATTGTGGGCCCCTACCTAATGACTGGTGTCCTATCAAAGAAGAGGAAGATGCCAAAGAGATAATATGGGAAGCAAGGCATTTGCCTTGCATGTGGCTGCTTTGGTTGACTCTGGTTCAATCTTCATCACCACGTGTGGTTCCTTGAGCACCACAGAGAGTCACTCCTAAACATAGAGTCAGGAGTAGCTCTCAGAACCTTGAGATTGACTCAACCCCTAAAATCCAAAACAAGAAGAGGTAAACAAGAAGAGACATGGGCATACCCATATAGGAAGCATACCATGTGACAAAGGCTGCTGGAATTGGAGTGATGTGTGTACAGCTAAGGCGTATCAGGGATTTCCAGCAACCAGTAAATGCTAGAAAGAGGCAAGAAAGTGTTCCTTACTTAAAAACCTTCCAAGAAAGTGGCTGACACCTCAATATTTTTCTTTTACATCAAGACCTGTGAGAATAAATTTCTGTTGTTTTAAGTCAGCAGGTTTGTGGCCATTTGTTATGGCTTTCTCCCACTCTCTTGTCTCTCTTTTCACTCTTTTAATAGGATCTTTTCAGAGAAAGTTCTTAATTTTGGTGAAGACAAATTTATTTTTCCCTTTATGAATCATGCTTTTTGTGTCATATCTAAGAATGCTTTGTCTAGCTCTAGATACCGAAGAGCTTTTCTTGTATTTTCTCCTATGAAAATATAATTTGATGATTATATTTAAATCTTACGACTTTTGCATTAGTTTTGTTTATGGCTGTGATGTTTAGCTTGAGATTCTTTGTTTTTGTGTATGAATGTCCAGTTGTTCTAGCACACTTTGCTAAAAACTGCTTCTCTATTGGATTACTTTGCATGTTTGCATAAACACTAATTGAACATATTTGGATTCATCTAGGCTAGGATCCTTCCTCTATTCCATTGATCTATATTTATTCCTCTCTAATGCCACATTGTAACTACAGAGGAAGTTTTAAAATCAGGTTGTGTGATTCTTTCCACTTCATTCTTTTTTTATTTAAAAAATTGTATTGAATCACTATGAGAGAGACACTTATAAAGCTGTTTATGATTAGGTTTCAGTCATACAGTGTTCAAACGCCCATCCTTCCACCAGTGCACATTTCCCAGCACTAGTGTCCCCAGTTTCCCTCCCATCACCCCCCACCCCCAGCCTGCCTCTATGGCAGGCACTTTTCTTATCTCTCTCTCTTTCTCTCTTCTTTTTGGGCATTATGGTTTGCAATACAGATACTGCAAGGTTATCAGGTACATCCCTTTACCTACTTTTAATACTCAGTTCTTGTCCAACATGATCATTTCCAGCTATTACTGTTATACTTCTCTCTTCTCTATCTTACTTTTATCTGAACTGATTTAGTTTTTCTTTCCATTTATTTAAATATTTGCTCCCATACATCAGAAATTTATAATTCTAAGTTAGACATCTTATAATATTTTGTACATATTTAAGCCTAAGTATTATATTTCCTTTGGAGTGTTTACAAATGGAATAATATTTGTAGTTTCCATGTTGCATGTTTGCTGCTACTGCATGGAAGTGTGATGAAATCTTGAATGTTTATATCACATCCTGCATCCTTGCTAACTCAATAATTTTACAAGCCTCTTGTATATTCATTAGTATTTTCTTTTTTGTTTTGTTGAGGAACCTGGATTTGGGTAACACCTTGTGATTCTCACAGGCTATTCCTGGCTCTGTGCTTGGGAATGAATAGTGGTGGTGCTTAGGAGGACCATAAGTGATGCCAGGGATTCAAACCTGGATCATCAGGAAACAAGGCAAGAGCCTTAATCCCTGTGCTCTCTCTCTCTCTGGTCTAAATTCCTTGGCATTTTCTGCAGACTGCGACCCCACCACTTCTTTCATTTCCTAGATGAAACTCACACAGATTTAACAACACATATTCAAAGAATGAAGAATCAAGACTAATTCCTCCTCTCTCCTCTTCACCCACATTTTTATCAAAGGTAGCAGAACACATGACCATTCATAGTTATGACAACATATTTTAAAGTTAACATTAACTCACTAACATGAACAGCAGAGACCAGCCTTATGGGTATGCATTCCCAAACTATAACATGTCTGGGAAGCTAAGCCTAGTTCCACTGATTATTGTAGGGAGCCAGGCTCCTTTCATTCACTCTTTCAGTCAGCTAATAATTACTGAGCACAAGCTCAATATAAGCCACTGGAATAGATGCTGTAGACCCAGAAATAAACAGGGTAGTCATAATCTCAAGTGTATTTGCCAAGCAACATCTTGAGCTCAAAGTAGAAATTTTTAAAAGGATATTTGTGCTGCTTCTAATTTCATGAAGATTGAATTATTCATTCAATTAGCCAGAGAGTTCCCAAAGTATCTTATGATATTTCCACTGGGGAAATCATTAGAAAGAACACCACAGTTGTGGTTCTGCTGACATAATGGTATATCTTCACAAAGAAAAAGGAAAGGACAGAGGAAGCTGGAGAGATAGTACATCGAGTAGAGCTCTTACCTTGCAGTCAAACTAGCCAGGTTTGATCCCCGGCATCCCATATGGTCCCCTAAACACTGCCACGAGTGATTCCTGAGTACAGAGCCAGGAGTAGCCCCTGAGTAGTTCCAGGTGTGTCCCCCAAACAGAAAGAGAGATGGAAAAGTAGGAAGGAAGGAAGGAAGGAAGGAAGGAAGGAAGGAAGGAAGGAAGGAAGGAAGGAAGGAAGGAAGGAAGGAAGGAAGGAAGGAAGGAAGGAAGGAAAGAAGGAAGGAAGGAAGGAAGGAAGGAAGGAAGGAAGGAAGGAAGGAAGGAAGGAAGGAAGGAAGGAAGGAAGGAAGGAAGGAGGGAGGAGGAGGAAGGGAGGGAGAAAAAGAGCGAAACTGCCCATATAGTGGTATGATGAATGTGGTCCATCTCTATCTCTCCATCTCAGTCATACATTTGAAGTGTCTGATTTATTCCTAGTGTCTCCAGGCTGTAGGATAACATTGGGTTTGTCCTTTTAGCCTTGACGCAGGGAACTTAGTTTACCTTAAAGCAGTGTCCTTTCTGTATGGACACAGAAAGACAGTTAATATTATGCTTTGTAATTTGGGAGATTATTGACTCCAATAATATTTACTCCTTAGCATCTGTTTTCTCAACTCAGTTGCCCTTAGTTCCTAGCACCCCAAAGCAGGGTCCTGATGAGGGACACAAAGAACCCAGGGTAAGCTTTGAGCTACCCTGGCATCGAAATGGGCCAGGCCAAAGCGCAACAATACTCAACTATAAGTTGAGAGCATGGTCATAGACAAATGCTGTTATGATCCAAAAGTAACGACGAGACTAGGACCCTGCTGGGGTTAGGAAGACTAAACTGACCTGAGGACTGTGGTCTGGAATATAAAGTGAGATGTCCTCAGAAAGAACCAAACTTTAAGTTTGATATATCTCTTACTGTGCTCATGCAGAATGACATTGATTTAAGGTAAACTAAGTTCCCTGCAGCAAGGCTAAAAGGACAAACCCAATGTTGTCATACACTGGGCTTCCCTTTTTCCCAGGCAACAAAAATTAAATCCTTAGATGAATATGTATCATAATCCCCTGGTCCTATTCCTCGCTGTATTTTAGGAATGAAGTTGCGGGATTTAAACAAAGGAAGATATTAGATATCAATTCCAGACCAGTTGATCAGAGAGTATGATGCTGGAGTATCACAGCAGCATTTCTTCTTTATTTTTACTTTTTGGTGAAGTGTATGTTGAGGCCATACCAGTGATTTTCAGGGATTATTTCTGGCTTTGTGCTCAGGAGTGAATCTCTGGCAGTTCTCAGGGAACTATCTGTGGTGCCTGGGATTCGACCTAATATTGGCCTCATATGAAGCAAGACCCTCACCCTTTGTACTGTATCTCCAGTCCCATTTGACAGTAGGTTTTTTGGCTTTTTAGCAACACTTGGTAGTTCTCGGATCTCACTCCTTGTTCTGTGCTCAGGCATCACTCCTGGAAGGGGTTGGGGACCCTGCATGGTACTGGGGATTGGACCCAGGTTAGGGCAAGCGCCCTATCTGATGTACTTTGTCTCAGGCTCTGTGCAGCATTTCCTTAAAAGATGCTAGGGCATGGTGAAAATAAGAATCCCTGTCAGGGGCTGGAGCGATAGCACAGGAAGTAGGGTGTTTGCCTTGCACGCAGCCAACCCAGGTTGGATTCCCAGCATCCCATATGGTCTCCTGAGCACTGTCAGGGGTAATTCCTGAGTGTATGAGCCAGGAGTAATCCCTGTGCATCTCTGGGTGTGACCCAAAAAGCAAAAAAAAAATCCCTGTCAATCTAGCCCAATCCGCTGGCCACAGCAGGCTGGTCTTTGTGAACTAAATATCTTTGTGTATTAACCATATAATTGGATTTTGTTCTGATTACATTTACTATATGCCAGGCCCTGTAGTAGGAAGCCCGTAACAGATTTTATTTCATTTTCTACTCCCAAAGGGTTTGAGTCAAGTGATGGTTTGAGAAATAGGAGGAACTGCTGCTTTCCTTCCCCATTTCTACCAGATCCCTGATAATAAGTTCAAATAAGTATACATAGTATAAAAAACAAAACAAATAAAACAAATAAATGCACTTCCTGGAGCTAAGAATGCAACTCATTTGTAGAGCATAGTGCAAAGTGCTCAGTGTGTGAGGCCCTCGGTTCAAACCCTAGTCCCCAAACCAACCCAAATCAACCACTGTTCTTCTAGGAAGTTCCTGATAAGCTCCACTTGGCTGACCCTTCCAACTAGACTGTGCAAAAGTCACTTCTATGTGGATATCTGGGAGTTATCACTGGCTCAGAATCCATGGTATAATAGCCCAATTAGTATCATCCCATGGGTGATACTAATTGAGAAAAGCACATCTCAGAACACTAATGCCATCTGCCCAAGATCATGCAGCTAAGAAAGTTAAAGCCACTTCTATAAATTGACGTTACAAAGACTGGCACCATCCAGTGTCAGTTACCACCATATGCCCAGCACCTAGTCAACCACTCTCTGCTTGCCTGGAAGTGTTAGTGGACTTTTTATTTCCTGTAGAGTCAAATATTAGCTTTTATCTGTAATTTTTATGAATTTATTCATTCCTGGTGTGTGGGAGGAATCAGTCCCAGAGTCACACACATATGTGAGACTTGCCTTCTACCACGGAGTCACAGCCCAGTCTCCCCTCACTCTGAATTTCTGTTCCTTGCCCTGTGTTTGCCTTTGTATGGCTTATTGTGGGATGAAGTGCTAGAATTTTCTTTCCCTATGTTCATAACAGTGGCTACTCTCTGTCACTGGGTGGGGGGGGGGGGCAATTTTTTTCTCCTAAAGTAGCACTGTCCTTCTCAGCATTCCTCTCCTCTTTGCAGCTTTCTGGCGATATGGTTGGCAAATCGTTCAGAACCAGTGTGATACACAAGACATAAATGCCCTGACTGTGAAATCTATATTGCACAGTGATTACCACAACAGGGTTACTTAAACATTTATCATCTCAGAGACTAACCTCCACCATGACAGGTTTTATTTCAATGCCAACTTTTAGAATCATTGACTCCCAGTTCTGACACAGTATCTGGACTGTGCAATTTGTGGATCAAACTTGACCATGGCTTCACCATGCTAGAACATCGCAGTGCTTACTACTCCTCAAGTTGCTTGCCAAACCTCTGACCCCTCTCAGGGTGAAGTCAGGATTAGATTTTTCACATGGGACACCAAGAATGAAACTCTAGATCTTTATGAAAGACAAAAGGCATCAGCTGAAGGAAACAGGAACCTCAAAGCCTTCTCCTTGGTTTGCCTGTGGAGAGAATCTAGACTCAGGAGCTTGTAGGAGAGAAACAGTGCTCAGGAGCAACCATGGTCCTTTGCCACTATCATAGGTATTTCTAAGAGGGATCCTGGGTATTTGTGTCCTGGAACCCTTTTGCCATTCATAAGGGTGAGAAAAGCAGAGCCAGTAAAGATAGGTGTTCACCCTATGACAAGGAAGCAGTCCCAAATTTCAGAAGTCTTTCAGCTTGCCCAGCTAATAACTCCAGAGCAAGAGATAGTCTATGATGAGCCTGAGTGCTGCACCATAGTCTGAAATCTCTGTGATTCTTTGGTCTTGTGGGCTTCTCTTCCAGGGATCATAATCATCCTTTCAGGCTCAGATACCAGTATGGATGTCTCACCTCATCAGATTACTTGCCAGCTGCCAGAGCCTCCCATTTATTGTTTTTTTCCTGTCGTTTTTTGGTCATACCTGGTGGTACTCAGGGGCTATTCTGGGCCCTGTGCTCATATGTGACACCTTTTAGTCCTCAGGTGACCATATGGGGTGTTGGGATCAAACTCGAGTCAGCTGCATGCAACATAAGTATCCTACATGCTGTACTATCTCTCCAGCTCTTGAAAATTCCATTTCTTCGACACAGGTATTAACCCCTTGTGCCCCACACCATTGTCTGTTGTAGTATTTCCTTGCCACTGGTCTGCCTCTTATCTCTGTATGGGTGGGGAAAGAAAAGACAGAGGGGAGGAAGGAAGGAAGGAAGGAAGGAAGGAAGAAGGAAGAAGGAGGAAGGAAGGAAGGAAGGAAGGAAGGAAGGAAGGAAGGAAGGAAGAAGGGAAGGAGGAAAGGGAGAAGGAAGAAAGGAGAGAGAGAGGGAGGGAGGGAAGAAGGGAGGAGGGAGGAACTCTGCTGGAGAGCTAGTCCCAGGGTAAAGGCACTTGCTATGCGGTTCAAGCCGCAACATCGCATATGCTCCCTAAGTACCTTCAGGAATGATCTCTCAGCACTGTCAGGACTAGCCCTGAATAATGCCAAGTATAGTCCAAGCCCACCCTCCCAGAAGAAGAAAGAAAGAAAAGAAGAAAGAAGAAAGAAAGAAAGAAAGAAAAGAAAGACAGAAAGAAAGAAAGAAAGAAAGAAGAAAGAAAGAAAGAAAAGAAAGAAAGAAAGAAAAAGAGAAGAAAGAAAGAAGAAAGAAGAAAGAAAGAAAGAAAAAAAGAAAGAAAGGAAGAAAGAAGAAAGAAGAAGGAAGAAGAAGGAAGGAAGGAAGAAGGAAGGGAAGGAAGGAAGGAAGGAAGGAGAAGGAAGGAAAGAAAGGAAGAAAGAAAGAAAGAAAAGAAAAGAAAGGAGAAAGAAAGAAGAAAGAAAGAAAGAAGATAAGAAAGAAAGAAAAGAAAGAAAGAAGAAAAGAAGAAAGAAAGAAAGAAAGAAAGAAAGAAAGAAAGAAAAAGACTTCTGTCAGGGCTGCAATTCCATCACTTCCTATCCCAGTCCCAAGAAAAATTATCCATTATCTCTATCTCCAGGGTCTTTCATCCAGAACCTTTTCTTAAAAATAATTAATTAACTAATTAATTAATTAATTAATTTGCTGGAGCGATAACACAGCAGGCAGGGCATTTGCCTTGCAATGCATGCAACCTGGGTTCGATCCCTCTCTGAGAGCCCGCCAAGCTACTGAGAGTATTCCACCCGCACGGCAGAGCCTGGCAAGCTACCCATGGCGTGTTCAATATGCCAAAAACAGTAACAACGAGTCTCACAATGGAGGCATTACTGGTGCCTGCTCGAGCAAATCGTTCAACAACGGAGGAGCAGTGCTACAGTGCTACAATTAATTAATTTTTTATTATTTGTCTTTTAAGGTCACACCCAGCAATGCTCAGGTGTTACTCCTGGCTCTGCACTCAGGTATTACTCCTGGCGGTGCTTGGGTGCCATATGGGATGCCAGGGATCAAACCCAGGTTGACCACGTGCAAGGTCTTGCCCCGTTGTAAGATTGCTCCGGCACCTAACTAATTTTGTTAATTGAATCACAGTGAGATACATAGTTACAAGTTGTTCAAGATTGGGTTTCAGTTAGATAACGTTCCAACACCTGTCTCTCTTCACCAGTGTACATTTCCCACCACCAATGTCCCAGTTCCTGCCGCCCCCATCGCCTCTATGGCAGGCACTTTTATCTCTCTCTCCCTCTTCCCTTTAGGGACATGATGGTTTTCCATACAGATACTAAAAAGTTATTAGGTATATACTTTTACCTACTTTCAACACTCAGTTACTGTCCAAAGTCTCCAAAGTTCCAACCCTAGACCATTTTTAAAGCATTAGTAGAAGTCATCCAACTCCGTATACCTCAACCATTTTCTGCCTGTAGCCCACTTCAGACCTTGTTTTCTTCCTTTGACCTCTCTCCTACTACTTGGACTCCTAGGCTAGAGCTGTGCCTTCCTATGTACATGATTCTTAACTCTGGGTTAGTGATTTAATTGATCCCTTCCACTTCTGGGCCAACACACCTCTTCTCCTCCAACTTGGATAAAATGGAAAAGTGGGAAAAACATTAGGTATTCCCAGTCCCCTACCTCACTTCCAAAGGTAATAATACCAAGGCGTGGGCAAAAGGAACATCACAAGCAGGTGTAGAGTGAGTGGGTTTGTTGGCAAAATAGAAAAACCCCAGACAGAACAAGTTGCGGGAGGGTGGGGAGTGGAGAGACAGGCAACAGAACTTCAATGACTGCTACTGCTATTCCAGAGAACATTCCACGGGTCCCCACGCAGGCCAGATTCTACTGAATCAACCTCTGAAAAACTGTGTTTCGGCCCACAACACATGGCAAGGATCACTTCAAATCACCACCCACATGTATCCCTCCATACAGATATAGCTCAAGGATAATAGAATTTCTCTGAGTAATTCTAGGCACCTGCTGCTATAAAGACAAGAACACAGAGGTTGGATCCTACACAGGGTTTCTCCCATACCCACGGGTGCTATGCAGAATGGATTATTTTCTGTTCCATACTCTGGGGGACCTAAATCTGAGCTCTCTGGCCAGGTCTTCAAATGAAGCCTCTCCAATGGGGGAGGGGAATTAAAAACTAGTGTGGAATTTATCTCTGTTCTGCCTACTCTGCCTTGCCTAATACCAAAACTCCTGTTCTGGGCAAGCCAGGCAGATCTCCCACCTCATCTTTTTGATCTCAGCCAAATGCCATCAGTTGTTCTGACAACAAACTGAAATACGGGGCCCGTAGGGCACTTGCCTTGAATGTGGACAGCCTAGACTCAATCTCTGGAAGCCCATATGGTCTCCCAAGCACCACGAGGAGTGATTCCTGAGTGCACAGCCAGTAGCAACCCCTGAGCACTGAAGGGTGTGGCAAAAAAAACCCTCAAAATGTGAAATAAACAACAGAAGAGAGGCCAGTTTGGAGGAGGCGTTCATGATGCACTTCCCATAATCTAAGGCCAACAACCCTGAAAGTGATCTTGGGTGAGCCTCTTTCTCACTTCTCTGCAGTTGATAGGGGGATAGCATTTTGCCTTCCTTATCACATCCCCTGGGAGATGCAAGTCATGTTGAGTCCTGCTATTGGTTGTTTTGTGCATGGGTAGACATGCTCTAGCCTCCCAACCTCATTCAAGTAGGGTTCTGAGGGCTATAGGGATAACACCAGGTGTAAGGGAATTTAGTTGTATGGAGCTGATCCTGATTCCATCCACGGCACCATATATTGTTCCCCCAGAACACCCAGGAGTCACTCCTGAGCACAGAGCAACGACTAGCCCCTGAGTACTACCACTTGTGGCAAAACCACCAAAATTAATTAACCAATATGCTATCCAGCATGATAGTACAATGGATAGGGTGATGGCCTTGCATGTAACCAACATGGGTTCAACCCCAGCATCCTGTATGGTCCCCCAGAGCCAGTCAAGAGTGATTCCTGAGTGTAGAGCCGGGAATAAACACTGAGCACCACTGAATGTGGGCTCCCCAAATTAATTTAATAAGGTTTTGAGAGCCAGAGAGATATTACAGGAGGCCAGATGCTTGTTGGTTTGATCCCTGGCTCCTGCGTATGGTTCCCTGGGCACCGCCAGGGTTGCGCCAAAAACTCAGAAACAGAAAGTTGGGTTCTGAATTCAAATCACTGGCAAAGGGAGGATCTCACTCTCTCTACTTTTCTATTCTTTTCCTTCTCTTTAAAAACTTTTTTCAGGGCCGGAGCAATAGTACAGTAGATAGGGCACTTGCCTTATATGCAGCTGACCGAGGTTCTATCCCCAGCATCCCATATAGTCTCCTGAGCCTGCCAGGAATGATCAATGAGTGCAGAGTCAGGAGTAAGTCCAGAGTACCACCCCGTGTGGCCCCTGAAAGAAAAATTTTGAAAAATGTATTATAGTTAAGGTGATGTGTTTACAATGGGGTTAACATTTGTGGTCTTGGTGAACATAGTGTACACTACCACCAAAATGCAAAGACTCCCAACCATGCCCCTTCAGGCCACCTACCGCACCCCAGTCTGGTGTTCTCAGTTTGTATTTCACCACCCAGAACTTGTTATCGGTTTATATTATCTGCAATTTTTGTTTTATTTCTTTAAACACCATAGCTGAAACTAGATCATCCAGTGATTGTCTTTCTCCCTCTGGGTAATTTGGTTTATCATGATCCTCTCCATTTTAATCCATTTTGCAGTCAACTGCAGAATTTCATCTTTTCTTACAGCTGCATAGTATTCCACTGTGCATATGTGCCACAGCTTCTTCAACCACTAATCTGTATTGGACACTTGGGTTTTTTTCCACATCCTGGATATTATATTCAGTTCTTCAATGAACTTAGATATGCATATATATCCTTTTTCTTTGTTACTACTATGACCCGGGGCTGCATGTGCTTTGTGGCAGTGACACATGCATGTTCACCAGGGATCTCTTGGTGCTCCCGCTGGATTTTAGCTTCAGTACTTTCCAGGGTTGCACAGCTGGCAGAGAGGCTAGCACACTTCTACTTGTGGTGCTCGCACATGCTTTGTTGTGGCACTGAGGCTGCCCAATGTCTGTGCCACCAGGATGGCACCTGGCACATGTGGGACAGGAGCATGCCTCTTGACCCATCATATTTAATCAGGTTATAATTGTTTCTAAAAAAATAGATCCATCTTTAGAAAAACTGAAAAGTTGATGGGTTTCCTCCACCCTCCTACTCCCACCATCTTGCCGTCAGACCCAGCTCCACGACTAATCTCCACAAGCAAATGATGCCGCCAACTCTTCCCAGGTAGATGAGTCTGAACTGAGAATCTGGGGCCTTCTCAGAATGGGGGCATAGATATTCCCCTTACTGCCTGAAGGTGACCTGACACCCTCCACATAGAAAGCTCCCAGCTCCAAAACTGAACCTCATTACATTGGAAAGCCACCAAATCATTCCAGACCTACAGCGCCTGGATCGCACAACACTTCCAAATGTCATAGTACTGTGAGCCCAGTAGATCACAGCATATCTGATGGGAAAGTTGCATAGAAGCCCAACTAGCCGAATGCACCTAAACAATAACACAGAAGTCTCAACTAGCACCAACCAGCCCAACAAATCTCAATAACTTTAGTAACACCATTATGAGATATAAAGATTATTACAAATTAATTCCATTTGCGTTTGGGTTGTAATAAATATTATGAAGCACGCCCTTTGGATCCGGCTGCGGAGCGAGCATGATGGAAGAGCCCAAGGGAGCGCCCTTGGACTCCAGGCAGCCCACTGAACTAATTCCGGCATGGGACCAGAGACCCCACGGTGCGCTGAAACAGTGGGACCCGGGCATCCCCCAATTCTTTTAACCTCTCTCTCTCTCTCAACTCCTCCCCCCTGAGCACAGCGCAGGATCCGCGGTTTTCCTGAACGCAAAATGGAGCCGGCGATCCAGCTGAAACAGGACACTTTCGCGTGCTTGCGGGAGACCCCAGGGGGCGGGGGCGGCAAGCCCCGCCCACCACAGATAGATATTTAAACCCACCTCCCCCACGTGTGCTTCCCTTTGGATCCGGCTGCGGAGCGAGCATGATGGAAGAGCCCAAGGGAGTGCCCTTGGACTCCAGGCAGCCCACTGAACTAATTCCGGCATGGGACCAGAGACCCCACGGTGCGCTGAAACAGTGGGACCCGGGCATCCCCCAATTCTTTTAACCTGTCTCTCTCTCTCAACTCCTCCCTCCTGAGCACAGCGCAGGACTTCTCCATCTTATGAGCACCATAAAAGGGTAAAAGTTTGTAGTGATGTTATTTCTGGTTGTACTTTCCCTGGAGTTTATACAGAAACCCAAAACCGCGCGGCCGCTGCCGCGGCCGCGCGACCTAATGTCATCTTAGCATCAACAATATGTAATGGTTCGCTTTTAATGGGTCGGACTTTTGTGGGAGATCCTAACAAGAATAGTAAGTCTGTTGCTGAAATATTGAAGGCAATCAAAGTGGTAGCCATCTCTCTAGACTGAACTAAGCTATGTCCCCACGCCGGCTGAGAAGAAATTTTCTTCTTTCTCGGGAAGAAACGCGGCGTGTCGTCAACTACAGTGTGATGTCCATTAAGCAAACAGACCTGGTGGCGTGGGAATGGGATATTAGGGGAAAAATTATATACATGGAACAATGGGACGCTGGTGGAATCTCGAGCCAGAGCCGATACCAACGCAAGACCTTCGGTTCCAGAAACTGCTTGCAGACACTCTACTAGTCTATCAACTAAGCCAGAGCCCCACATCTGCTGATGACGGGAAATAACCATCCTTTTCGTTTTTTTTTCCCTTGTCAGGCAGCGTGGCGATTACTAAACAGGCGTGAACTCGGTGGCACGGGGCAAGGGGGAAAAAGAAAAGTTATGTAACAAACAGCGGGACTTGATATCTCTATATTCTTAGCAGTGGAGAACTATCAAATGCCTCCTTGGCAATAGGACTGCTTTTCTTTTTTGGGGGAAACCCCAACAACGGTAGTGAGTTGTGTGCTGAAACATGGAATGTAATCGAGATAAGGCATAAACAAAGTGAAACTTATCATGTACAAGGGTGGGGACTGGGAGGGTGGGAGGGGGCGGCAGGTATACTGGGGGGGTTGGTGATGGAAGATGGGCACTGGTGAAGGGAAGGGTGTTTGAGAATTGTATAACTGACATAATCCTGAGAACTATGTAACCCTCCACATGGTGACTCAATAAAATTAAAAAAAAATATTATGAAGCACATTTGTTTGTGGCTGCAAGGGGGTAGGCTTGGGTTGTGAGTGGAAACTGGGGACATTGATGGAGGGGAAATGAAACTGGTGGTGGGATTGGTGTTGGAACATTGAGTATCTGAAACAACTGCATTATAAACAACTTGGTAAATCACAGCGTCACAATAAAAAATTAAGTTGATGGGTTTTCTGGTTTCTGGCCTCTGTAGTGGTACTCAGATAATAATTCAGGTGTAGTTTTATTTTTGTTATTGTTGTTGTTGTTGTTTTTGAGTCACACCCAGCGGTGTTCAGGGTTTACTCCTGGCTCTGTACTCAAGAGACCATGTGGAATCCTAGGGACGGTGATGAAACTGGCCATGTGCAAAACAAGCACCTAGCCTGCTGTACTATTGCTCTGACCACCTTAGTAATTATTCAGTCTCAGTCTATCCAAAATAGAAGTGTGCAGAAGCCACAGGGGTATGGCAGTGAAGGCCCAGGCCTGTGGTTCTGGAACTCATGGGGCAGCCCCATTGGGTTCACTGCTACTTGCCTTCTGGGGACCAGAAATCTCTTCCATTTTTGCTTTCAGCTGTCTTCATACTCTTCAAACAATGAAACTTGATGCTTAACCCATCCACCTGATAATGAATCAACAAGTGCTTCTACTGGACATATAAGATGGGACTCTCAGGGATTAGAAAAGTCCATTGTGTCTCCAGCCTCTGGCCACTGGAAATACACCACTGCAAGCAGACCCATCTTAGTCCATCAAAGGGAGGAGGATACTGGAGAAGCAACAAGGTAGAGTTTCAGAGAACAGAGTGGAGCCAAGGAGGACAAGTGTATCCTTCTTGGACAAAGTTTCAGATCAACTTGAGTCCTTCATTGTTGACATTTTCTTTCATGGTCCCAAAAGTTCTAATCAACCTTATACTCCACTGAGTCTCTGCCAAAGATTCTAAGATAACTCCTGGCACATTCATTTTACAAAGCTAGAGAGGAGCTTGATAGATAGTACAGGAGGTATGGCACTTGCTTTGAATGAGACTGCATTGGCTGCAAATCTGGTTTGAATCTCTGGCACTGCATATAGCCCCGTGAACACTGCTAGGGAATCACTCCTGAGCACAGAACCAGGAATATCACTCGAGTAACACCAAATTCCTCCCTCCAATAAATTAAATAAAAAAATTAAAACCAAGGGAGTTGCTGCAGAGATAGTACAGGGATACTTGTCTCGTATATGACTGACTCTGGTTTCTTCTCCGGCTTGGCATATGGTCCCCTGAGGACCACTACAGGTGTTTCTAATCAGAGACCCCAGGAGAACCCTGAGTACTACCCCCAAGTGTTGCCCAACCCATCTACACATCAGAACAACATTGCTGTCCATGATAAATAGCATATAAAGTATCAAACGTTACTCCCTTGTCGTCATAGAGATAGTACAGGGTCACACAGCTGACCTAGCATGATTCCCATCACCACATATAGTCCCCCCAAGTACCACTAGGATTTATTCCTGAGTGTAGAGCCAGTAATAATCCCTGAACACCACCAGGTGTAGTTAAAAACAACCCAGAAAACAAAGAACATTCTTTGCTTACCCTGTATATGCTCAAACACAGTTACTATTATTAACCCAGCAGCTCACAATGGGAAGGAAGGAGACAGAGTTCCCAGAGAAGGACTCGAGAGTGGGACCTTGGTGAATAACTTCCATGCTCACAGCACATCACTTTCCACACACATGATAGTTGTAACCCTATAATATTTGCTAAATGTTCCAAGAAATGACCTCTGATATTATGTTAGTCACTTTGCATATTGATGTGTGCTCAAACATGTGTATGAGAGAGATCCATGAAATGGTTTGTTTCATTACCCGGTACAAAATTTAGTAAGGCCTTTTAATTTAGTAAGGCCTTTTTGTTACATATTCTGAAAGACAGGGAAATTGGGCAGGAGGGTCATCTTGCTTTGTCTTTTATCATCCTGCCTCTGTTAAGCAACCTCCAGTTCATCTGGGCATGTTCGTCCCCACCTTCGTTACTATCACAGACCTCTCAGTAGCTCAAGAGCTGTGAGACTCAGATGGGTATGTAAGACCGTGGAACCAATCTGAACAGAACTTCCTAGAACAAAAACCTTTCTGCCTATGCGCCAGAGAGTTCATTGAGCGGGTGGGTGCTTCCTTGCAACACGGCCAACCCGGGTTTTATCTCTGGTACCCTAGTTGAAGTCCAGGCACAGCCAGGACTGATCCCTGAGCATAGAAGCAGGAGTAATAAGCCCTGAGTATTGCCAGGTTGATCCGAATCCTACCCTTAAAAGAGAGAAAGCAGTATGGCTGAGATAAAAAAAAGCCACAGAGAAACCTAGTATTTAAAAGAAGAAAGAAAGAAAGAAAGAAAGAAAGAAAGAAAGAAAGAAAGAAAGAAAGAAAGAAAGAAAGAAAGAAAGAAAGAAAGAGAGAAAGAGAGGGAGAGAAAGACAGACAGAAAGAAAGAAAGAAAGAAAGAAAGAAAAGAAAGAAAGAAAGAAAGAAAGAAAGAAAGAAAGAAAGAAAGAAAGAGAGAAAGAGAGGGAGAGAAAGACAGACAGAAAGAAAGAAAGAAAGACAGAAAGAAAGAAAGAAAGAAAGAAAGAAAGAAAGAAAGAAAGAAAGAAAGAAAGAAAGAGAAAGAGAGAGAAAAAGAAAGAAAGGAAGGAAGGAGAGAGAAAGAGAGAAAGAGAAAAAGAGAGAGAGAGAAAGAAAGAAAGAAAGAAAGAAAGAAAGAAAGAAAGAAAGAAAGAAAGAAAGAAAGAAAGAAAGAAAGAAAGAGGAAGAGAAAGACAGAAAGGAGAGAGAAAGGAGAGAAAAAGAAAGATAAAGAGAAAAAGAGAGAAAGAAAGAAAGAAAGAAAGAAAGAAAGAAAGAAAGAAAGAAAGAAAGAAAGAAAGAAGGAAAGAAAGAAAGAAAGAAAGAAAGAAAGAAAGAAAAGAAAGAAAGAAAGAAAGAAAGAAAGAAAGAAAGAAAGAAAGAAAGAAAGAAAGAAAGAAAGAAAAGAAAGAAGGAAAGAAAGAAAGAAAGAAAGAAAGAAAGAAAGAAAGAAAGAAAGAAAGAAAGAAAGAAAGAAAGAAAGAAAGAAAGAAAGAAAGAAGAAGAAGAGAAAGAGGAAGAGAAAGAAAGAAAGAAAGAAAGAAAGAAAGAAAGAAGAAAGAAAGAAAGAAAGAAAGGAAGGAAGGAAGGAAGGAAGGAAGGAAGGAAGGAAGGAAGGAAGGAAGGAAGGAAGGAAGGAAGGAAGGAAGGAAGGAAGGAAGGAAGGAAGGAAGGAAGGAAGAAAGGAAGGAAGGAAGAAAGGAAGGAAGAAAGAAAAAGAGAGAAACAAAGGGAGAAAGTCTAGCTTTACACGATTTCAAGGAAAAGAGCTGTCCAGTTCTGTGAAGGGGCTACCAGGTTTACATGAATCCTTACTAGGGAGGAGGAACAAAAACTTTGCTTGTTTATCAAGTTGCCAGAGAAGCTCCCCCCTGGGGGAAGTGAACTTTGCATCAGCCAAAGGTTGGCTGTGCGGTCAACACCCAGCAGTGTCTATGCTCTCTTATTGCCCCTGCAGCGCCAAGGTGCCAAATCAGTGCACTGCCCCTGGAGTTGTAGAGGGGTGTTCCTCAGCTTTGACATCCATAGGTGCTGCCCAGAGCAATTTCCACAGCAGTCTGCAGGAAGGAAAGTGGATGGCATGAACCCTGAGATAAATGCATTGCAGAAGCAAGGAGAAAGAAAATGTGAATTGAAGCATAATTGCCAACTCAAAATGCCACACCAGTACTTTTGCTTGTCAGAACTCCACAATACACTTGTTGTTTATGTATGTGTGTGTGTGTGTGTGTGTGTGTGTGTGCTCATGCATCGCCAGAGCTTCAAATTCTCTTTGCTACTCACAGCCATTAGTCGAGCTTCTCTCCATACTCATTTTCCTGGGATTGAGGTTTGAGCCACACTCGGGGGATTTTTCTTGTCTCTGCACACAGGTGTGACCCCTGGCGGTTCTTGGGGAGGGGAACAGTATGCAGTGCCAAAGTTTGGACCAAAGTCAGCTGAAGTAGCTACTTAGCCAGACAAGTGCACTATCTCTCTGGCCCTAGGGAAGTTCTATTATTCAGGTCATTTCTTTTAGAAATGTGTTTTAGACACCCCCAAATGGCTTCATAGTTCAAGTGCTTTGGGCATGCTCCCTAGGAGGGGAAGGGAATTTTAAAGAATGTGTCTGAGAAATTACAGTTGCAGATTTATCCAGGTGACTAATCAGAAAGACTGGCCCCTGGCACAGAGATCTTTCATTTCTTTATTTTTTATTTTCTTTGGGGACCACACCAGGCAGTGCTCAGGACTGACTCCTAGCTGTAAGCTCACTGATCACTGCCAGTGGGGGCATGGTGAGCCCTATACAGTGCCAGGGGTCAAACCTGGGTGAGCCTTTTGCAAGGCAAATGCCTAAGCCCCTGTACTTCCCTACGGCACAGCTAGCAGCTCTTTTCTCTTTTAGACCTGTACCTGTACTGTGTTCCATGGACCTAGCCCTAAAAGGAGTACTCCTTTTATATGGCCTGAGAACCACCAGGAGTCAGCCCTCGGTGTAGAGCCAGTAGTAAGCCCTGAGCTCAGCTGGGTATGACCAGATAAGAAGCAAACAAAAAAGTGGCTTAGCCGGACCAAAGTGTTCCTTGTATGTTTGTCAAAGACCCTAGTTCCTAAAAGGGGCTAGAGATACATTGAATAAATGCATTAAAACATGACTTGTGGGGACTATAGAGGTAGTACAGTGGTTAGCCCTGTTTTGCACAGGGCTGACCTGGGTTCCATCCTGTGCATCCCATATGATGCCCCCTATTCCTGCCAGGAGTATTTCCTGAGTGCAGAGCCAGGACTAATTCCAGAGTATCGCCGGTGTGGCCCCCAAACAAATAAAAAATAGTATTCATATGCAGGAGAGCTAGTTCAATCCCCAGCCCATATGACCCCCAAAGAGCACCCCCTCCCACCTGTCACCCATCATCGAGCTGGAAGGAGCAACTGGATGTGACAGGTTATGGCTCAAGAAACAGAGAGAGAAGGCGGGTGGTGTTCCACACAGACTCAACCCCTGTTTTAATTTTGGTTTGGGGGTCATACCTGTGCTTTGGGTCTAGTTCTGGCTCTACTGCAGGGATCATTCCTGACAAAGGTGTTCAGAGGACCCAATGCAGACTCAGTTTTTAACAGCAATATCTTTTTGCCTGATTCATTCTTGCTTCCAGATTCTTCTTCCTGTCTGGTTTTGTAAATGGGGAGAGGAAAGCAAATAGCAGCTGCAGAAGGGTAATAAGGGCTTGCATGCCGCTGACCTGGGTTCAATTTCTAGCACCCCATATACTCCCTGAGCAGTACCAGGAGTCACTCTTGAGCACAGAGCCATCGGAGCAGGGTCACTTGTGGCCCCCAAACTAAACAGAAACAAAAAGAAAGGAAGTATATCTTAGTAATGGACTGACTGTTCTGGGTTTGAATTCTGGCTTTTTCACTAATTAATGTGTATGGTTTCCTAAATCTTAGCTTCTTCCTACTATAATGGTGATTCTGTGTATGTGTGTGGGGGGGGGGGTGTTTGGGGCCATACTTGCTGATGCTCAGAGGACTTCTTGGCTCTGTGTTCAGGAGTGATCCCTGGTGGTGCTTGCATGACCATATGCGGTGCCAGGGATTCAAACCAGGGTAAGGCAAATACAAGGCAAGTGGCCAAAACCCTTGAGTCTCTGGTCCAGGACCAGTTCTTAAAACAAGTAAAACTTGAAGACAGTATATTCAAAGATAAGATGGCAGTATGCGCTGGTCAAGGTGCTATTCAGGCATGCTTCCAGTGCCACAGTCTGTGTGCTATAGCGCAGGAACACTTACATATGGTTCTTCAGGATCAAAGTGTTCCTTGTATGTTTGTTAAAGACCCTTGCTAAGCCACTTTTTTTAAAAAAATTATTGAATAACTATGAGATAGTTACAAGCTTTCATGTTTGGGTTACAATCTCACAATGATCAAACACCCATCCCTCCACCAGTGCACATTCCCCACCACCAATATCCCTGGTATACACCCCCTTTCCCATCTTCCCCATGCCTCCATGGCAGACAATATTCCCCACACTCTCTCTCTACTTTTGCTTGAAACACAGACATTGAGAGGTCATCATGTTTGGTCTGTTATCTACTGTCAGCACACATCTTCCCATCCTGACTGATTATTCCAGCCATCATTTTCTTAGTGATTCCTTCTCTATTCCATCTGCCTTCTTCCCTCCCCTCATGAAGCAGGCTTCCAGCTATGGGGCAATCCTCCTGGCCCTTGTATCTACTGTCCTTGGGTGTCAGCCTCATGTGATGTTATTCTATGCTCCACAAATGAGTGCAGTCCATCTATGTCTATCCCTCTCTTTCTGACTCATTTGACTTAGTATGATACTCTCCATGTCTATCCATTTATAAGCAAATTTCATTACTTCATCTCTCCTAACAGCTGCATAGTATTCCATTTTGTAGATGTAACAAATGAGGTATCATCTCACACCATAGAGACTGGCACACATTCAAAAGAACAAAAAGCAATCAGTGCTGGCATGGATGTGGGGAAAAGGGACGCTCTTTCACTGTAGGTGGGAATGCCTACTGGTCCAGCCTTTCTGGAAAACAATATGGACAGTCCCTCAAAAACAAGAAATTAAGCTTCCATATGACCCCACAATACCACTTCTGGGAATATATCCCGAGGATGCAAAAAAGCACAGTAGAAATGTCATCTGTACCTATATTTTCATTGCAGCACTGTTCACAATAGCCAAAATCTGGAAACAACCCAAGTGCCCTAGAACAGATGACTGGCTAAGCCACTTTTTTGTTTGCTTCTTATCTGGTCATACCCAGCTGAGTACTACTGGCTCTATACTCAGGGATGACTCCTGGTGGCTCTCAGGGCATATTTTACTGCTTTTTGATTTGTGATTGTCTGATTTAGAGATCATCAACTCCACCTAGTTAAGTGATCAGTTTATTAAATTAAGGAAATCATTTGCAGTGCTAGGGATTGAATTAGGGTCACTGCATGCAAAGCAATCTCCATAACGCTATATTATCTCTCCAGCCCCCAGACACTCACTTTAATTTGTTAAACTGCCCAACCCAAATAAAAGTATGCTTGACTACCGGACCCCTAAACTTCAACCAAAATATCTGAAAATAGTATTGAGTGTCACTGTGGAGGAAGAAATTTAACTGATCATTTTTCTGCTCAAAAATCTGAAATTACTTGGCACTATCTATGGAAGTACATGCATTCTCACCCCTTCTACCCCTGTATCTTGGCTATCATTCTTTTTCTTTCTTTTGATTGGATGGGCCATACCCAATGATATTCAGGCCTGACTCCAAGATCTGTACTCCTGAAGTGCTTGGGAGACCACATGGGGTGTCAGTGATCAAACCAGAGTTGACCATGTGCAAAGTAAATGCCCTGCCCACTGTACTATCATCACTCTATCCCACTTGGTTGTCACTCTTCTGGATAACCTCTCCCCTTCCTCCTCTCATTTCTACCTAATGATATATCCCAGACACCCCTTTGAAAAACTGAATTCTTCCTTTCTAACAGTTCTCTGATGAGGTATGTTCCATTGTTTCACACCTTGGGAACAAAAAACCATTTAATGTCTCCCTTGCTTGCAACATCATGGGGATCTTTGTGGGCAGCGCTGGGTTATACTCATGTCTGAATCTCCCTTAGACCAACAGGCCCTTGTCTTTTGTTTTATTTTCTTTGGGGCCACACCCAGAAGTGGGATCACTCTTGGGGGACCATATGGTGTGCCAGGAATCAAACCCTGGCTGGCCATATGCAAAGCCAGTGTACTACCTATTGTGCTATCGCTCTGGCCCCAAAAGGCAGAGCACAGAAGGGCAGACTTGTTCCCAGAATAGGGCAGAGACTACCTGTGCCTCCTCCTCCACAGTCCTGATACTAAATATGGATTCACTCATCTGTAGACCTTAATGTGTCTAGTCCAGGGTTTACTTTTGTCCCACATTTTCCTGCTTCTTGATTTCTGATTGTCTGATTTACAGATCATCAACTCCACCTAGTTAAGGTGCTCAGTTTATTAAATTGATGAAATCATGTAATCCTCAGCATGTCACATGATTTTGGAACATTTCCATCACCATCTAACACATCACTCTTGTGTTTCTTGTCTGTTGGGGGTGATGTTTATGCTCTTGTGTGTGTGTGTGTCTTGATTTTGCTTTTTGTGCCATATCTGATGGTGCTTTGAGGCTGCTGCCAGCTCAGTGCTCAGAGAACCATGTGGTTCTGGGCTTCTAACCCAGGGCCCTCTGTATGAAAAGCCTGTGCTCAGCCCAAAGAGGTCCCTCCCTTGTGCTTCTTAGGAATTGTTCTTGATCCTACCTTCGGATCCACGCACCACTGATGTGCTTTCCATCATTATAGTTGCATCTTTTCTGGAAAATTTTTTGGTTTTTGGGTCACACCCAATGATGTACAGGGGCTACTCCTGGCTCTGCACTCAGTAATTACTCCTGGAAGTGCTCGGGGGGCCATATGGGATGCTGGGAATCGAACCTGGGTTGGCCGCGTGCAAGGCAAACGCCCTATCTGCTGTGCTATTGCTCCAGCCCCCTTTTACTGGAAATTTAATTTAAAGAAGCTTACAGTTTATCCGGTGCCTTTTACTACAAAAGGTTTGCAATTTCACCCCATCTGGAACATTTGTCAATGGTTGGTTCTTATTCAGATTAGGAAACCAGTCTGAACTCATGCAAGTTTGGTGCTAATATGCCAAAAGTCCAGATCTCTCAAGTCATTCTCATCATACAGGGAAGGAAAGTAGGGGATTATAATGCATGTACTAAGTGGTGGACCTCCACTGGGTTCCCAGCACTACATATAGTATCTCGAGCAACTCCAGGAGTGATCTCTAAACACAGAGCTAGGACTAAGTCCTGAGCATGGCCAAGTGTGGCCCAACCCTTCCCCCAATCCAAACAAGACAAAACAAAACAATGCATTTACTCATTGGTGTGTATGCAATTTCCTGTTTTCAAGGGATACCGTTTGGGGAGGACAGTTCCTCATTGTAAATTGTAGATCATGAAATGGTTTCGTGTACTTCATTAAGTAATCACAAAATGGTATGAATTACGTCTCACAAAAAAAAATTGAACAGTGGGCTGAAGAGATGTTAGTACAGTGATGAAGGCACTTGCCTTGCATGCAACAATAGTTCAAATTCTGGCACCACATGTGATCACCTGAGCACTGTCAATGGTGGCCACTGAAAACAGTAATGTGTGGCTCCCCATTAAACAAAAAGTTAGTAACTACTGAGCACTGTGCTTTGAATAGCTCCTGAGCACCAAACCAAAAATAATAATACATTTTCCTGATATTGAGTTCAAAAAAAAATTTCTACAGGTCTTATGTTTAAATCACCTTGGGTACTTGGATAAACTTTTCTACAGGACAAAGATGAAGTGGATAAATGTATGCGTGTGTGAGAGCGCACACGCGTGTTTAGTTCATGTCCAGCGATGCTCAGGACTTACTCCTGGCTCTCCACTGAAAAATCACTCCTAGCAGTGCTTGGGGACCATATTGGGTGGTGGGGATTGAAATCAGTGTGGCTACGTGCAAGGCGCATTACCCGTTGTACTACCTCTCCCGACCTGGGTTCGATTCCTCTGTCCCTCTCGGAGAACCGGCAAGCTACCGAGAGTATCCCACCCGCACGGCAGAGCCTGGCAAGCTACTTGTGTCATATTCAATATGCCAAAAACAGTAACAAGTCTCACGATGGAGACATGGTTACTAGTGCCTGCTCGAGCAAATCAATGATTTGCTCGAGGAGTAACGGGGTTACTCCTGGCTTTGCACTCAGCCAGGCCGCACACAACGGGGGGAGTGTGCAGTGTTACTAACTCTCCAGCCCTGATATGGGTAAACTTTCTGCCAATAACTCAAACCCAAGTTCTATTTGTATACTTGAGAAAAGTGAATGACCAGATTTCTCAGCCTCCAAATTCCTTTACCAAGAAATTTCTTTTCTGTAATGTCTTATTACAAAAATATCTTGTTCCAAGAAACAAGATGGATGGGGAAGCGGGGAGAAGAAGTAATTGAGGCCTCATCCAACTGTGTTAAAGGCTTAAGGATCATTTTTGTGCTCAGGGATCACTTTTGGCAGTGCTTGGGGGGACAATACGGGGTTATAGGGATTGACCCTGGGTCAGCTGCATGCAAGACAAATGAATTCCCCACTAAACTATCTCCCTGATCCCATGGGTGGATTTTTGTTATTAATTAGCTGAGCTAGATCAATTTTAAGAGGACACAATTTAATTCCTGCAGGTATTTAATTCTATGGGCTGGATCGATAGCACAGCAGATAGGGCAATTGCCTTCCACGCGGCCAGCCCGTGTTCGATTCCTTCATCCCTCTTGGAGAGTACAGCATGCTACTGAGAGTATCCTGCCCGCACGACAGAGCCTGGCAAGCTACCCGTGGCGTATTCGATATGCCAAAAACAGTAATAAGTCTCACAATGAAGATGTTAGTGGTGCCCACTCGAGCAAATCGTTGAGCAATGGGATGGCAGTAATACAGTGATACAGTGATTTAATTCTATACAACAATGATTCCTGTTATTTTAGAGTTTCATATACTCTTGATGTCTAATCTCCAAACCTTCTTCGTACAATTTCGTATTCCAAGAGTAGACTATTACCTAAAATGACCTCTGCAGAAGCCAGATCTAATAAATACAAACAGCAGTAATAGGCTTTACAGAGAGTAGACATTCCAGTTGAATCTTTTAAGTGGAATATGTCTGTTAAAGTAAATTCTTGTTATGATTCAGCTTAATGGCTTCCTAAAATTGGACAACCATTTGGGCTATTGTCCAAATTTCAGTGACTTTATCGATGCCTGGATCACTATACTTATCCACCCACATAAAAATAACGTTTTTGCAATGGTCGATATAATGTTCTTCAATTATAAGAGGTTTGGGTTGCTTGATATTAGATAATGTTTTGGCTTTCTGAATATTGAGGTACATGACTTTATCATCCAGTGCACTTCTACTTCTATTTCAGGTCTTTGTCTCTTTTTTCCCTAGAAAGCTCTCACTATATGCTCCTAAACGTTATCTCCTTTCTGTGGGGCATATCTTCTGTTTCTAGGGCCAGTTCCCATAAAGATTCCTCTTATTTGATGAAAACCATAAAGATTCTTCGTATTTAATGAAAACTGTACATTTGCCAGATGGTTCCCCAATTCTAGTCCTAAGTATCCCTCCAAAAATGTTTGGGGAAAAGGCAGCTTAGATAGAGAAGAGACCACCAAGTAAAGGGTGCGAGGAGGGCGCCCTCGGGATGGGAGATGCGGGCTGAAAGTAGACTATAGACCTAACATAATGGACACTTAATGCCTTTATTGCAAACCACAACACCCAAAAGGAGAGAGGGAGCAAAAGGGAATGCCCTGCCACAGAGGTGGGGTGGGCTGGAGGGGGCGGGGTGCGGGTGGTGGGAGGGATGCTGGGACCATTGGTGGTGGAAAATGGGCACTGGTGTAGGGATGGGTACTCGATCGTTGTATGACTGAAAGTTTGTAAGTCTGTAACTGTACCCCACGGCGATTCACTAATAAAATTTTTTTAAGATAAATAAATAAATAAATAAAACATCATAGTGAAAATTTGTCTTAAAAAATAAAAAAATGAAAAACTTGTCCCCTCCAATGGTGAAAAAAACATGTGTCTCCTGTATGACTGAAAACTAATCATGAACAGCTTTTTAAGTGCTTATCTCAGGGTGATTCCAAAAAATTTTAAATAAAAATAAATTTAAAACAAACACGTTTGCTGTAAGATTTAGATGCACATGCACATGGCATAATCCCAAACCAGCAGCAACCTAAACATCAATTAGCAACCCACGTAAATAAAATGGGATCACGTTTATAATAGAATACTACTCAACAATGAAAAAATAATACTTAAAAAGTTAAAATATTCAAAAATTTTAAAACCTGGATTATTGGTTATCATTGCATTTGTTTGGGGATCACATTTGGCAGTGACTACTCCTGGCAGAGTGTTTCAGCAACTCCCAGTGAAATGCTTGGAAAAATAATATGGTACAGGAGATCAAATCCTGGCTTCCCATATGCAAAGCCTATCTCCAGTCCTTTGAGCTAGATTGTCCTTATCCTGCAGAAGAATTTGGAGTGTGGTCCCTGATGGGCACCATCAGCATCACTTGAGAACTTGTACAAAGGCAGATGCTGAGCGCTCAACCATATTAGACAGTGTGCAGGTGGCATATTGTGCTGTGGTTTTGATATGCCTGCCTGGTGATGCTGATGCAAGACTTAATGTGAGAAACCATTTAACTGTCCTGGTAAACGAATGACTGAGAAGCTTGTAGCAAAAATTTCAGCCTTTCTTTAGCAGTGTTTTTTTAATTCCTCTCCCCACTACCTTAGAAACAGAAAAGGGCCATTCAGCACCCTTAGGTCCCCATATCTTTGGAGGAAAAAAAAGTTCTGGGCAACACAATTGAATTGGACTGAACCAAGAGCTCCAACTTCAAGAAAATTGGTCACTTATTTGTGCAATGTCCATTTGACTTTCTATGGATTAAAAAGCTTCATTAGGGGGGCAGCGCTCTAGTACAGTGGGTAGGGCACTTGCATTGCATGCAGCCAACCCAAACCCGACACTACACATAAGTCGCCTACCCCACCAGGAGTAATCCCTAAGCAGTACAGTGCCAGGAATAAGCCTTGAGCACTAGTGGGTATGGCAAAAAAACCCACAAACTCAAACAAAACAAAACAATGGCCAGAATTATAATACAGTGGGTAGAGCACTTGTTTTGCACACAGTTCAATTGCACCCCAACCCCTATCCCCTGGCATCCCATATGGTCCCCTGTGCACCGCTATGCTGCTAGGAGGGATTATGGAATACAGATCCAAGTTTAACCCCTGAGCATTGCTGGCGTGGATCAAAAATAAGCAAACAACAACAACAAAGATTCCTGAATAGCCAGAGGGATACTATAGTGGACAAGGTACTTGCCTTACACGCAAATACCTAGGTTCAATCTTCTGCACCAGGTATGGTTCCTAAGCCCCACCAGGAGTGATCCCTGAGTCTGTGCAGAGCCAGGAATAAGCCCTGCACGCCGCCAGATGTGGTCCAAAATAAAACAGAGCTTCATGAGGGAACTGATTTTGAAACCCTTGAATGACCAGTTTTGGAATTGACCAATTTTGCACTAAAAACAAAAAATAACATTCTCATTTCATACATGCTAAATGCCCTGCAGCTTTAGCTCCAACCACTGACTAGACACAGTTATGGTTGTGAGTGATTTATAAGGTAGAAGTAGATATAAGAACAGCTGCATTGAAATTATGTCACAAATTGCTTGATAGCCTTAAAATCTCTTATTCTTTGGTTAGTAAAATGTGCAGAAGTCCACAATGCCAGGTGAGCAACTGCAGTTTACTATTGGGAACTGATGGTTTGCCGTTCTTGTCACTGATTTTACCCCTTCAGAACCTCAGCTATGCTAACAAGTGTGATTTTGCAGGAAATACTCTTCCCCTCTCAACCTCATTTCTGCCTCTAAAGCACTAAGGGATTGCTTTTCCCCATCTCTAGTCACTTGCATCTCTGGCATGGAGGGCTTCTGAAATTTCAGAGACCCGAGAACACTTTCTCCAGCAGCAAAACACAGACCCCACCTCAGGACCCCCACCTCCACCCCACAACATTACTTCTTTTTCCAGACCACAAGAAAAGGGAGGAAAAAAACACGTTGGTGTCAGCAGGAGATAAGAAGCTGCTTAAGATCTTGAGCATACGGATAATTTGGGGAATCACACGCGAGGGTTTGTTCCTTACTAAACACCGCTGTGTGGCCATCAGCTGAAGTGTGAATTGGCAGATGCTGTTTGCTCTTTACTAAATGATACGCAAGAATCCCAGAGAGATTTTATCATTAGTTTTGTACGAACAAGCTATGAACCATATAGAGCCATTTTCTGTAGCGATGATCTTAAAGAGCCAGTCCAGTGCTTGAAATGACTTGAAATGTACATTCTTAAAAGCGGAGGCACTGGGATTTACCCAAGTATTCTTCATTCCCCTTCTCTTCAAAAGATAGGCATTTATCTGAGTAATTCAAGCTATGGAGATAACTTCATGAAGAATGGAGGAAAGATGTAATTTAGGGGGCTCAAATTAACCTAATACTAATTTAACCCATCCAATCTGTGTTCTTGAGTGAATTTAATGCACCTGTTGCATCTATATAGAGAGGATTGTTTTGGCACCTCCTGTTGGATGGGCAAGTCAGATAATTTGCTGTTTGCTCATTTTACTTCCTAGCTAATTCTAATATGAATATTTTAAATGAACAACACCTAATATACTATATGAAGTATATAAGTGTATATATATGCATATATACATATATATTCTCCTGGTTTAGAGAACATCCTTTGAATAGAAGCATATCAGAGGATATTCCTTAGCAGGTTTTACTATAAAATACTTTCAAACTGCTGGTCTTCTTCTCATCAACAACCCCACACCCCACAAGCACACATATAAATCACACACTAAGATTTTTCTGTGACTATGGGCTTTTCTTGCCGATACTAAGGTAATTGCCTTAATTTGTTGCTTTCCATCATTTACATGTCTATTATCTCTGGAGTAATCTGTGGCATGCCCTCATTTGCAAACAATTATTTTTAACTCTTTCATGCCCTATGTGTCAAGACCTCCAGAGCATCATTCTATATTATTTTGTTTGAAAATGCCACAGATACATGGGAACATATTTATAAAGAGAAAAATCCCTATGCAATCTTTTAAATATATATGTGACATTAAAATAGACAATTCAGAGACCAGGAAGACAATGCAGAGACAAGGGGAATATTTTGCATGCAAGAGCCCTGCATATCATGCATGACACTGCATGGTTCCCTAAACACCATTTGGGGTGAACTCTGAACACAGAGCTAGGAGTAGCCCCTAAGCACTGCCTAAAATTAAAAAAAAAATCCAGCGAGTAAAATTGCTTTAGACACAAAGCAATTGTTGATTTTCCTGGAGTTCTCATCTCCTAGTGCCTTTCTCGATGTTGTGCAACACAATCCTGGGTATGTGCATGGAAGATGGAATTAATGTGCATTGGAGCGAGGTGAGGAGCCCAGGTCACTGGAATGATCTCTCCTGGGGACTGAAATCAAGCCTGTCAGAGTATGAATGACTTATTGCTTCAGCTCCTCTCTGATATAAAATCTAGAGACATAGATTCAAATTTGTGCTTTGGTGAACACACTCACTTCTCATGTGAAAGAGGGTGCATTGGACCATCCGATCACAAGGGGAAAAAATGTGATCAAATCTTTATTGGACTCTGTGGTGAGACAGGGGAGCAGAGATATTTTAATAAACAATAACTATTAGTAATAATAGCTGGCTAGTCTTAGGACACCCCAAGAGGAAAGGATAAGTCACTGCAGTGCATTTCCAGACCCCCCTCTGTGATGGAAAAGCCAATAAAAAAGGGGGGAGGAAAAGCCCTCCTCCACCTCCCACTTTTCAGTGCCAGATCGGTAAGCATTTAGCCAAGCATGCTGGGAGATACGAAACCACTAAAGAGAGTAGCTGAGCGTCTTGGATTTGTTGCCATTCTGCTCTTCTACATCTCATTGCTAGACGTTGTCTGTAGACGTGACAACCAACTACATTCTAACTGAGCAGAAGAAGCAGAACAGGCACTGTCTTCAGAAGCAATGTCTCACAGAGAGACTCTGTCACCAAATCCGACTTTTATTCCAATCACAGGTGACACTGAATCCTCATCAGGCACTTTGATTCCGGATGAGAATACAAGTAAGAGACGGGCCGGAGACAACTTCCCAGGAATAGAAGCATTATGTGCTATCTATTCCACTTATGCTCTGCTGATTTCAGTGGGCATCCTCGGAAATGTTATTCTCATCAAAGTCTTTTTCAAGTCCAAAGCCATGCAAACAGTGCCAAATATTTTCATCACTAGCCTGGCTTTTGGAGATCTTTTACTTCTGCTCACTTGTGTACCTGTGGACGTAACCCACTACCTTTCCGAAGGATGGATGTTCGGGAAAACTGGCTGCAAGGCACTCTCTTACATCCGGATCACTTCTGTTGGTGTGTCGGTGTTCACCTTAACGATTCTCAGCGCTGACAGGTGGGTCTCTTTGCTCAGTTTGAATTTGCAGGGATGTGGACTTAGGCAGAAAGAACGGATTCACTGACTAGCATTTTTCTGGCTATTAATTCTGCTTTGCTTACACTCTATAACCGGGATGGGAGATGGAAAAACCGGGGCTTTGGGGGCATTTTCAATTAAAGTTGTTGAAAGAATGTGAAATCTGCTGTTAGTATTAGAGGAGACGTTAAGATTGTATGCTTTAGGAATAATTTATTCCCTTTGAAGTGTGATTGTTTGCTTGAACGAAACCGGAACGGAGCGGCGGCTTTCCCTCCTCCGTTATTAAGGAAGGCAAATTGTTTCAGGTGTAAAAGCCAAACAATCCATGCTTTATACGTTAGTGCAGCCTAGTGGTGCAATATTGTCAACATTAAAACATTGGAATAGATGTGAAACTGACCATATATATGCCGTTACTGGAAGAAATGTAAAAAGAGAAATATGCAATAAACTTATTTGAAATTCATCAAATTATTCAGAGGCAGATAAATGGATAAATGGTGAGGTATTCAGCTCCCGGAAACTTGGTGTAATGTCATCATCACTTAACTGTGTTAGTTTTTGTTCTCAGCACTCACTGACATTCTTACTTCTAGCGAAATAGATGAATCCTCCTTGACTTTTAGCACACTCTGGACAGGGTGTGAAAACCTCCGGTAGCCAGGGAGTTCAAGCTCTATTAGGATTTTTTCCTGTTTACTTTGTTTTTATGTTGCCAGTGTAGAATGATAAATGTGAAATTATTGGGGCATGGGGGAGATTGAGGTTCCAAATGTTAAAAGTGATGCTTTAGAAAGCCCCAAACAGCTCCTAAGTAATCAGTGCCTGGCAGGACCAGACGGAATAGCTTCTTCAGATTCTGGAATCCGGGAGAAGGAAAAGCTTTCCATGTGTCTTTTATGGCTTTTTGCTTTAGCTGATTTCATATTCTCTTTGAGGGCAGATTCACTTACAGGCTTTAGATAGTAAGGTGGATTTGTCGGAATAAGAAAGCGTCTTGGAGCTGGTACAGGACTTCTGATTTCACCCTTGACTTACCCTAAATTTACCTATAGATCGACTTGTGCAACAAATGAACACTTACAGGGCAGAAATTAACCCTCTCCTTCTTACAGCATTAACTCATGCAGTTCTTGTGTAGAAAAATAATGGTGATGGCTCACTCTAAAGGAAGGAAAATCAGGTTTAACTGTAGTCATTTTACAGGGGGGCGGGGGGGAGGCAGGCTTTTCCAGCACTTAAGGTAATACACATATAGTGAATCACTCTCAATCACACTCAAAATCATGCTGAAAATATGGCTGTGTCCTAAACAGGATTGGTACCTAAGCCTTGAAAATTGCAAACCTAGCTCCTATTAGTGAAGAAGGGAAAAAGTGATTAGGCATCAATAAAAACTGCTCAGATATCTTTTTCTCTTTGTCTTGGAAATCTTCACTGGCACCAATTAGTTCCTGTCCACTTGGTACCAAATGTGTACTTGCTTATAGGCAGGTAGATAGGAAGTGGAAGAGCACCCCAGTCTCTGCCAAACCTATGATTCTGTCACCTGGGTATTTGTTTTGACCTCTGCCTATGATTATATGTTTCTAGATACAAGGCAGTTGTAAAGCCTCTGAATCGACAGCCCTCCAATGCACTCCTGAAGACCTGTGTTAAAGCTGCTTCTGTCTGGATCTCATCGATGATAATTGCTTTGCCTGAGGCTATCTTTTCAGATGTCCATACTTTCCTTGATCCCGCCACAAACACAACATATGAGGCCTGTACCACTTTCCCGGCTTCTGAGAGGCAGCTGCAGAAGACCCACTCTCTGCTGGGCTTCCTAATTTTCTACATCATTCCACTCTCTATTATCTCTGTCTATTACTCGCTGATTGCTAAGACCCTTTACAAGAGCACCCTGAACATCCCTACGGAGGAACAAGGACATGCCCGAAAGCAGGTATGTATTGATAGGGAGTCCTACATGAATTTCCAAGTAAAAATCCTACTTTCACCCCTCTGATGAATAATTGCACCAGCAGTATGATCTTTTCATTTCTGCTCATGGGCTGTGGAGTCTGTCAGACCCAGGATTTAATCCCACCTCTCTCACCTACTTGCTGAGTGATTTTGAACAAGTTACTCAGCTTCTCTGAGCCCGTATTCTAACCTGAAGGCTATGACTGAAATGCTTAACAGAGTTCCTGATGCACTGTCAGCATTCAATAAATGATAAATTTAGAAGGAACTGGGAAAGTTCGGGAGCAGTCAAAAGTGTGGAATGGAGAGGAAAATCAGCCCAGGCAGATCCTATAAAGTGGAGCACCTTTTGTTTTAGGAAGTGTAAGAGAGTGATAGAAATACAAAGGATGATAGAACTGGCAGGAAGCCATAACATTATTCAGTGCAAACCACTTCCACAAAGATGAGCAAACTGAGGTCTCAGGGGATCAAGTACTGGTAGCAAGAGAACACAGTGACTCACAGAGACTTGATTAAGATCACTGAAAAAGGCAGGTGTGTACTCCTCTAGTAAATTTGAAGAGAATAAAAGAGCATGGTGCTAAAACATGATTCCATTTTATTTTAGAAAATCAACAGGAGGCTGGTGAGATAATAGAGCAGGCAAGGAATCTGCCTTGCACGTGACTGATCTGAATTTGATCAGGTCACCCTAAATGGTCCCCCAGCCCCTGCAGGATTGATCCAGGTGTGATTGCAAGACCAAAAAAAACTTCAAAAAGGGATTTATTATTAAAAAATAAAACAGGATTCCTTCCTTTCTTGGGTAGGAAGAAATTATTCCATTTACCTCCTTATCAATCTGTGGAAAGCTTGGGGCCTTTTATTTTGGAGCTGGTGCTTCAATAGAAATGCTTCAGTAGTGGTGTTTATGAGGCTAGAACTGCACATTCCATGGCACTGTGAAAACTTGCTTTGTTCTATGACCTTAGGTAATGTCTTCACATAACCTATTTTCTTATTTATAGGTGCAGCTAGGATTATTTTTACATAAAGTACATTGACCTTTATGCCTCTGATGATGTGGTTAGAATGCCCACCAATTAACAACACTTTTGCTCCAAATTGACAACTTTCTTTTTTTTAACCGAAGTAATGCTGTGTGTATATTATAAAAAGTTTCAGGCAGGAATCTTTGAAAAGCAACAGGCGTGTAGACAGCACTATGCTTCAATTTACATTTTTTTCTGACAATCTTCTTAGCACCCCTACCCCCTAAAAATATTCTAACTTAGGCAGCTTCTGCTAATAACAGTGAAAGCAGTTTTGTGTAGCATCTATGTTTCAATTAAATTAAATTTGCAGGCATTCCACACCGCACTCCTTGAGTTAATTGGAGGCATTCTAGAGGATCTCAAAACCAGGGGTGGGAGCCACTGAATGCGAGCCAATGACACTCGAATCTTGGGTTACCATGCCAATCAAACTTGCTGTATTCAGTCCTCTGCAAAAGCCAGCCTCCTGCAAAAACCAATTAGTTCACAGACATTCAAAGGGACTCTTCACTGTAAATTTCTATGTGAATCCTGAGAAAGGCTTTTTCAAAGCACTGAGTACTAAATGATTTGGTGGGGGGTCTGGGGTTTTCGTTTTTTCTTTCCCTCTGCAGATCGAATCCCGGAAGAGAATTGCCAAAACGGTGCTTGTGCTCGTGGCTCTGTTCGCGTTCTGCTGGTTGCCCAATCATGTCCTGTATCTCTACACTTCATTCAGCGACACAGCCTATGGTGATCCCGCTGCGATCAATCTCACGATCACCATTTTCTCCCGGGTTCTGGCTTTCAGCAATTCTTGTGTAAACCCCTTTGCTCTTTATTGGCTGAGCAAAACCTTCCAGGAGCATTTTAAAGCTCAGCTGTTCTGTTGCAAGGTCAAGGTGCACGACCCTCCTACTAATGACACCGCTTCTAATAATCTTTCTGTGGTGGGAGGGAGTCCAGAGGCTGGGAACATCCAGATGTCTGAGATTAGTGTGACCGTGTTCTCTGGGTGCAGTGTGAAGACGGAAGAGGACAAAGTTTAGTTTTTCCATTAAGAATGATATTTTTCCTCCCAGAGTGTGTGTGTGTGCGTGTGTCTACAACACTGAGCAGTGAGTAAGTAGGAGGTGACTGGTGTTAGGATTTTTTGTTTGCGAATTGTATTGAAGTCTTTGGAGGGAAGGAGCCTTAGAAGTAAAAGACAAACTGAGAATGTTTTTTGATCAGCATACAAACATTACTGTTCTGGGGGTCCTGAATAAAATAAAGCCCCCTGCTAGGTGTAGAAAGACACACTCAGCTCTCAGTGGGTCCTAAGAGGGGCTCACTAGGAGAGATGGTGACATAAATAAGATGACACTTAACAACCTGATTTGTTTCCATCACATCAACATCAGTGAAACCTCTGTGATTTGCATAAAACTCTGTGGGTATGTGTGTGTATGTGTGTTATGCGGTGTAAATCTAGAGATTATACTTTGCATAAGAAACGTGGCTGCCTAAGAGAAAACCTCTCCTTTATAGCTTTCTTAAACAAATAAACTCCTAAGAAAAAGGGACCTTCCTAGAACAATTATAGCCCTTTCCTATTTGTGTGAGTTCCACTCCAAGAACAACCCTTGTGACCCTGCAATGAATGTTTCTGGGGCAGCAAGTCTTTAGTTCTGAGTTAGGATCTGGGGCAGGTTGTGTGCCTTACTGGGTCACACTTACCGACTGCATGTCACTCTCCTTAAACTGCCACCAATTAATTGGGCAAGGTTATCTTTCACACGTACTGTGAAACGTTGGCCTAATTCACTGGCAGGATGAGGGGCCACATTTATCGTGGTACTTGAGGGTCTGACAGAAGGACCCCGGGTGAAAAATCTGCGAGCCTGCCAGGCTTTAAAATTCTTCCCTGAAGGAAATTCATCTTTCTGGTAAGCAGTGCCATCTTTCTTGAGAATGCAGAAGTACCACGCAAAATCACTCCCTCCACCTGAGCCTGCTGCTGTTGTAGATCAGCCTGTAAGAATCTGACCTTATTAGTCTCTGCCCTTGGAAGTCAGAAGTGAAGTACTACATTTCCATCCACTGCTCCTATTCCTAATGCTACAAGCTTGTTAAAAGTGTAATTTCGTACAACTATTGCCGATAGCTGTGTCAGACTTGTGGTTTCAGAAAATGTGTTCTTGGGACAAACTAGAGCCAATGTCTGGCACTGTAAATAACTAACTGTCTTTTCAAACACTTGCTTTGTGGGGTGTGGGGTGTGTTTGGGTACTTTTGAACTTTCTTTCAATGGCTTCTGTAATTGTGAACTTTTGCTAATGGTGTCGCTAAAAAAGGAGATATATATTAACATGACTTTACAATCTGTAAAATGGGGTTACATAAAGTGGGAGTGCCATTACTGTACTAACTTGGATGCTGTTATTGGGGGGGTACTAATAAATATGAAATAAATAATTTATTGGCTTTTTGTGACTTAATATTCTAAAACTAATGCTCGGACAACATAAAACTGAAAAGTCATTTTAATTGCAAAAAATGAAATCAATTTCAAGTCACAACTACAACACAGTTGGTTTACTGTTTCTCAGCAAAAGTTTTACCTTTATTTTACTCAGCTTAACGTTCACTGCAAAAATAGCTTCCTCAAAGGACCAGAACACAAACCCGAGAAAACCCATTAGCTACTAGTAAAAAGTAGAATAACAACAACAATTCATTTTTTTCATCCTCAGTAATCCCTAGGTAACTTAGGCATCTGATATAAAATAATTACCAAAGTGGTTTTTATTTTTTCAATAGAAGCAGGTTTACAATCTTTATTTTCTTAATTTTATATTTTGTTCAATTTAGGCACCACAAGTTATAGTACTATTAATGACTGGATTTCATGCATATAATCTTCCAACCCCCCACCCTCCATCACTGTCTCAGGGTCATCCCCGTGCTGCCCCCTCCCCACTTCAACCTCCTAATTCCTCACCACCCACCCCTATCCCTTCATCCCCCAAGGCCTGCCCTGGTAACCTCAGGTCTATAGACCAGTGAAATTGTGTTTTTTATAAAGAAATGGGGTTAAAAGTCATGGTTTTGATTTGAATTTTTTTTGAAGCAAAGATACATCATCCTTGTCAGAACTAGCCTTACAAGTAGGCCCTAATACACAGTTGCTTTCAGATGGCCAGTTGTGGTACCAGAATTGCTCCTTCACATGGCAGACCTGTATTTGCTCCCCAGTATCTCACAGGATCCCCCGAGCCCATCAGGGGTGATCCCTGAGAACAGAGCCAGGAGTAAGCCCTGAGCACAGCCAGGTGTAGTCCAAAAACAAAAAAAGGAGGCGGGGGGGGGGGAAGGGGAGACTGTGGCAGAGGTAGAAGACATGGGAGAAAAAGAAAGTCCCTAAAAAAGGAAATTTCACATCCTAAAGAAATATATAGCTGTTGCTTCCCCCCACACACACACACACAAACACACATACTGCCTTCGGCTAAGGGTAGTTGCCAGGGAATTGTCTTGGAGAAGGACTTTGAGCTCTCTGGGGGTGGGGATGTCCTTTCCATTTTTCTTAATCTTATCAGGGCAACATGCCTGCTTTTGAGGCATCTCCAGATGGGGCCTGGCCTTCCTTCTGAGCTGGCAGCAAGACTTCTTTTCAGAATGCTTCTTGTCTTCGCAAACATTTCTTGCTGTTATGGCTCTCTGAAATGTACTGCCAAGGGGTCCCCTGGGGCCGGAGAGATAGTACAGCGGGTAGAGCGCTTTCCTTGCTTGTAGCCACCTGGGGGGACACCATATGGTCCCCTAGCTCTGCCAGGAGGGATCTCTGAGCTCAGAGCACGAGTAAGCCCTGAGCACAGCTGGATGTGGCCCAAGAAACAAATGAATAAAAAGGTCCCCTGTCTGAATGCTGATGTCACTGATGTCATATATAGACCTTTTTGACCACCTACCTAGAGGGAACTGTGGCTGTGGATGCAACCAGACTGCTTAGCACAGTATTACCATTCCTGTGAATTGACCCAGGAGTGAAATGGGAGCCAATGTTCCATTGCTGAAGACAACTGCCCACTGTTCTTGGATATTTTTGGACCCAGGAAGAAATACTTTGCAATGCTTAAATGAGCCAAATAAAACCTGTGGTACCTTTGGGCCAGAAAGAATAGAACAGGGGTTAAGGTGCTTGCCTTGCATGCAGTTGAGCACAAAGCAAGGGGTAATCACTAAGCATCACTGGTGCAATGTGGGGCTCAAAAGCCGCCCAAATCAAAGCCTCCCAAAATTGTTACCCATATTATAAAAATGGGTTCAAGTTCCAATAATATAATGTACACAGAAAACCCTCAGGACTCTACTAATAAAACCTCTTAGAAACAAACAATTCAGAAAAGTAACAGGCTATAAAATCAACACAGAAAAAATTGGTTGGTTTTCTATATGCAAAGAATAAAGAAGAGAGAGAAATAAAAGACAACCCCAGTGAAAAAAGAAGCATTTAACCACTGCTAGTTGGAATATTGTCTGGTTCAACTTCTGTGGAAAGAAATACAGAGTTTTCCTAAAAAATAGAGTTTTCTTAAAAAATGAATAGAACTCTTTGGATAGTGATAACACTTCTTGGCATCTATCCACAAAACAGAGAAACATTAATTCAAAATAGTATATACACAGTGGAATGCTATGCAGCTCTAAGAGAGAATAAAATCTGTGGCTGGAGTGATAGTACAGTGGGCAGGGTGTTTGCCTTGCATGCAGCCAACCCAGGTTCGATTCCCAGCATCCCATATGGTCCCCCGAGCACTGCCAGAAGTAATTCCTGAGTGCAAAGCCTGGAGTAACCCCTGTGCATCACTGGGTGTGACCAAAAAAAGCAAAAAAAAATCATGCAATTTGCAGCAATATAGATGGGACTAGGTGTTATGCTGAATGAAGTTGGTCAGAAGGAAAGGAATAGATACAGAAGGTATCTATCACAGCAAGGTAGCAGATGGGAGAACTGCTTCACAAAAATGAGCTGGAGGAGAGATGATAGAGAGAGGTATTAGGGTACTTGGGGAAAATGAATACACTAGATATGGTGTGGTGTTGGAATTATGTGCATGAGAAAGCATCATTAATCATATTGTTAATCATAGAATCTGAGTTAAAAGTAAAATAAAACAGAACCCTATTTAAAGTGTACAGAAATCTTAAATACTTATGGATAAAAGAATGTGGGGCCTAAGATACAGTACAGGGGTTAAGGCACTTGCCTTGCATGGGGTCCAACCATGGTTTAATCCCAGCAGCCCATATGGTTCCATGAGCATTTCCAGGGGTGATTCCTGAGCACAGAGTCAGGAGTTAAGACATGAGCACCACCAGGTGTGGTATCAAAACAAAAAAAGTTAAAGATTTATGCCAGAAAATAGAAAAATATTGCTATGTTCATGGATTAGAAAAATTAACAGTGTCAAAATCCTACCCAAAGCATTACACAGATTTCATACAACTCCCACCAAAATTCCTATGACATTCTTCAAAACTCCAATACGTTCTCTACAAAAAGTTATATGGAATCATAAAATTCTCCAAATAGTAAAAGCTATTTTTTTTGCAGGAGGGGTGGTTGGGCCACACCCAGAAGTGCTCAGGGTTTACTCCCAGCTTTGTGCTCAGGAATCACTCCTGATGACCTTGAACAGACCATATGTAGTAGTGGGGGTTGAACTGCTCACTCACAAGGTTTGTCACCCCTCTGTTTATCTTTCCAGTCTCCTAGTGGCCAGAGCTACTCTGAAAGGAAAAAGGGGAAGTATTGCATGTCCTGACTTTAAATTATACTATAAAACTATAGTAATCAAAACTGGAATAAGAATAAAAATAAGACTCTCAGTCCAAAGAGTAGAACTGAGAGCCTAGAGATAAACTCTCAGATTTATGAAGCTCTAATCTATGATGAAAGATCTGGGTGCATGAAGTGGAGCAATGAAAGTCTTTTCAACAAATATTCCTGAGAAATCTGGGTAGGCACATGTAAAAAATGAAACTGGAAGGGCCGGAAAGATAGCACAGCAGGTAGAGCATTTGCCTTGCACATGGGTTCAATTCCCAGGATCCCATATGGTCCCCTGAGCACCGCCAGGAGTAATTCCTAAGTGAAGAACCAGGAATAACCCTTGTGCATCACCAGGTGTGAACCAAAAAGAAAAAAAGAAAACTGGATCCACTCAAAGTATATTAAAGACTTCGAAACTAGACCTGAATCCATAAAATACATTGAGGAAAACATATGAAGGACTCTCTAGGAGATGGACCTCAGAAGTGTCTTCAGTGATTTGACTCCATTGGCAAAAACAACAAAAATAAACAAACTAAAAACATCAAATTAAAGTAGTTTGGGATGCCAAAATAAATTTGGGGGAACAGAAAGATTGCACAGCAGGTAGGGCCTTGCACACAGCCTTGCACATGGCCAACCCAGGTTCAATCCTAGCATTCCCATATGGGCCCCCAAGCACCACCAGGAGTGCTTCCTGAGTGCAGAGCCAGGAGTGACCGCTGAGCATGGTTGGGTGTGTCTCTCCTCCAGATAAAAAAGAAATCTGGGCTAAAATAGATACCTACTGAATGAGAGAAAATACTCGCACAGCATACTTCAGAAAAAATGCTGATATCCATAACATATAAAGAACTCTTAAAGATCAACAATAAAAATACCAATAATGCCATCAGAAAATGGGGAGAGGCAACAAAATTTTAGCAAACAAAATCCAAAAACACATCAAAAAGATTACACACCATAAACATACATTTACCCTGGAGATGCAAGGATGGCTTAATAAATGCAAGGCAATCAAGGTAATACACTACATTAACACAAGTTAAAATTATATGACCATATTAATAGGTGCAGAGAAAGTATTTGACAAGACCCAATATACATTCACGATAAAAACTATTGTAAAATGAGGTAGAAGGAACTTTCTTCAACACAGTTAAAGGCATTTACCACAAACACACAGCAAACATTGTAAAAACACTGAAAACCTTCCCTCTAAAATCAGGTGTAGGGCTGCCCACTCTCACCACTACTATTCAACATATTATTGGCAGTCCTTGTCGTAGCAATTAGGCAAGAGAGAAATATTAAGGTCATCCATATTGGAAAAGAAGTCAAATTCTTATTATCTGCAGAGGACACAATACTATGCTTAGAAAACCCTAAAGAGTCTTCACAAGTTCCTAGAAATAATAGACTTCTACAGTAACTGACCAGGCTACACAATCAATACACAGAAATCCATGGCTTTTTTTATAAGTAAATAATGAAAAAGAGAGAGAAATTAAAGGGGCAATCCCATTCACAACTGTGCCTCAGAAAATCAACTATCTAGGAATCAGTTTAACAAAAGAATTGGATGACTTATACAAAGAAAACTATAAATTAATACTAAAAGCAGACACAAGGAAATAGAAACACATCCCATGTTTATGGATTGGAAGGACTAACATCATCAAAATGGGGCTGGAGCAATTTGTACAACAGGTAGGGTGCTGGCCTTGCATGCAGCTGACCTGGGTTTGATTCTTGGCACCCCATATGGTCCCCTGAACAGTACCATGAGTGATCCTTGAGGACAAGGACAGAGCCACGAATAAGCTTGAAGCACAGCTGGGTGCAGTCCAAAATGAAACAATCTCTCTCTCTCTCTCTCTCTCTCTCTCTCTCTCTCTCTATATATATATATATATATATATATATATATATATATATATATATATACACACACACTATAGCAAGTAGAGTACTTATGTTGCATATGGCTGAGTCGGGTTCAATCCCCAGTATCATATAGGGTCCCCTGAAACCCAACAGGAGTGATTCTTGAGCACAAGGCCAAGAGTAATCCCTGGCACTGCTGGGTGTGTGGCACCCTCTCCAGCCCCCGCCAATTCATTATACAGATTCATTGATGTTTCTATAAAAAAGCCACAATGGTTTTTTTTTTTTGAAGTAAATAGATTTTATTCAGAGGTTTCTGAGGGAAGGAGGAAGGGATAAGTGGGAGAGAGAACAGTAAGAATAACACACTCAAGAGAGAACGCGGGCTTCTCTAAGGGTGGAGGAAGCTCTACAAATATCCTAGCACTGGACACAAAAGCATGAAAGTACACATCTCAAGGGGGGAGATGAGGGCGACACATGTGCTCGGGCACCACATGTGCTCGGCCACATGGACACAAGCAGCACATGGGCTCAGGCAGCATATGCGCCAAAAAAGCCACAGTGTTTTTTAAGACAGATCAAACAGTTAAAATTCTTTGTTGTTGAGGGGTTTTTTGGGTGGGGGCACACCCAGTGGTGCTCAAGGGTTACTTCTGGCAGTGCTTGGAGAACCATGTGATACGCTAGGGATGAAGCCCAGGTGGGCTGTATGCAAGGCTAATGCTCCACCCCCCTGTACAATTTCTCTAGCCCACGATTAAAATATATAGAGAGCAATTAACCATCCCAATTAGCCAAAGCAATCCTAGGAAAAATTATGGGATGCTTTTCTTTCCCCAATGTCATAGCTGCAGTTATCAAAGCACTGTAAAACTGGAATAAGGACAGAGTTTTAGAAGAATGGAATAGAATTCAGAGTTCAGAGACAGAACTGCAGGAATATGGACAATTAATCTTCAGTAAAGTGGGAAAAATATGAAATGGAGAATGGATAGCCTCTTCCACAAAGTATTGCGAATACTAGTCAGTCACATGTTAAAATAGTGAATGCAAGACCCTTTTCTAACACCATACACAAAGCTCAAATAAAAATGGATTAAAAACCTCAACATTAGACCTAAATCCATAAATCATACTGAGAAAAACATTGAACAGCACTTCATGATATTGAATCTAGAGGCATCTTCAATGATTCAGTGCCACTGGCCAAGCAAAGGGAAGCAAAGATAAACAGATGGAACTTCATCGAACTAAGTAGTTTCTGCCCCACAAAAGAAACAATGACCAGAGTTTTGAGAAAAATACCTCAAAACTGGGATAAAAGATTTGTCCACCATTCACCTGATTAGAATATCTATCCAAAAAATGATGAAGCACTCAGAGAATTTTACAAGAGAAAACAACCAATCCCACCCCACCAAAAAAACAGGAAAAGATGAAGAAACTCTTTCTCAAAGAAGACCTACAGACAGCCAGACATATATGAAAAATGCTTTGCATTAACAATCTTCAGGGAAACACAAATCAAAACAATGAAGATATATCACCTCTCACCAGTGAGACTGGCACACATCAAAATGAATACAAACAGCAATATTTTGGTTTGGGGGCCACACCTGGTGGCCCTCAGAGCTTATTCCCGGCTCTGTGTTCAGGGATCATTTCTGGTGGGACTTGGGGGAACCATCTGGGATGCTGGGAATCAAACCCAAGGCAGCCACATGCAAGGCAAATACCCTACCTGCTGTATATTTGCTTGGGCCCCCAGCTTTTTGCAGAAGACAAGTGGCCAGCTCTTCAGTGGACCTCAGTCCTGCTCCTGACTCACCAATATTCTCTTGTGTGAAGGGATGTGTTGATCATGAAGCTGCACTTCAGTCATGGCCTTCAAGGAGTCTGGGGAGGCACTGGTAGAGCCTGAAGTGGCTATCCATCACATTCGGGTCACCCTCACCAGCTGCAATGTAAAGCCCCTGGAGAAGGTGTGCACCAAGGTCAAGAATCTGAAAATGAACGGGCCATTGTGGATGGTCACTGGATGTACACTGCTGATCACCACCAGGAAGACTAGGGGTGGCAAAGGCTCCAAGATCTGGCACCACTTTCAGCTGTGCATCCTCATGTACCTCATAGACCTCCAAAGCCCAACAGAGATCATGGAGTAAACCATGTCCAGCAGCATCAAACTGGGTGTGAAGGTGAAGGTGAAGGTCACCATGATGGATGTATAAGTCACCTTTCTAATAAAACCCATCCCCACTGATGAAAAAGAGAGAAATCAGGCCAGAGCAATAGTACAGTGGGTAGAGCATTTGCTTTGCATGCAGTTGACCTGAGTTCAATCCCCAACATTCCCTATGATCACCCAAGCACCACCAGAAGTAATTTTTGAGTGCAGAGCCAGGAGGAACCCCCGAGCATCTGTGTGTGACCCAAAAAGCAAGAAAAAAGAAAAAAACAGAGAAACCACCAGTGTTCGTGTGGATGTGTGAGGGAAGGGGAGCCTCATTCACTGCTGATGGGAATGTTGACTGGTCCAGTCTTCTTGGAAGACAATATGGACATGAACCAAAGCACTAGGAATTGAGTTTCCATATGAGCCAAGTTTCCACTTCTTATTTTGTTTGTTTTGGGGGGCCACCCACCCCTGGTTGTACTCAGGGCTTCTTTCTGGATCTGAACTCAGGGAACATTCCTGGTAGTGCCTGGGGGACGATATGGGGTGCCAGGGAGCGAACTCAGATTAGCAGCATCAAGACGAGTGCCCCACCAGCTATACTATCTCTCTAGTCCCCAATTCCATTTCTTGGCATCTACCACACTGTAGCAGTGTTGTAGCACTGTTGTCCCGTTATTCATCAATTTGCTCAAGCGGACACCAGTAACGTCTCCATTGTGAGACTTATTGTTACTGTTTTTGTCATATCGAATACGCCACGGGGAGCTTGCCCTACTCTGCCATGCCGGTGGGATGCTCTAGATAGCTTGCCAGGATCTCTGAGAGGGATGGAGGAATCAAACCTGGGTTGGCCGCATGCAAGGCAAATGCCCTATCCGCTGTACTATTGCTCCAGTCTGAGAACGCCAAAATTCTATTTGGACATTATCACTCCTATTTCACTGCAGCATTATTCACAATAGCCAAAAACTGGAAATGACCCAAGTCCCCAAGAATAGATGACTGGATAAAGAAGCTTTGGTACAAATATATAACAGAACACTACTTGACTTTAAGGAAAAAAATGAAATCGTGCAACTTGCTGCTGTGTGGATGGATCTGGAGTGTATCGTGCTGAGTGAAATTAGTCAGAAAGAGAACGACAGACATAGAATGATCTTTATCACACATGGGATATAAAGAAACATAGTAGGTAAATAAACACAACAAAAACTTAAAACTGGTCGTCAGGGGCTGGAGTGATAGCACAGCGGGTAGGGCACTTGCCTTGCACGTGGCCAACCCGGGTTCGAATCCCAGCATCCCATATGGTCCCCCGAGCACAGCCAGGAGTAATTCCTGAGTGCATGAGCCAGGAGTGACCCCTGTGCATTGCCGGGTGTGACCCAAAAAGAAAAAAAAAAACAACTGGTCGTCAGTAGGAAGCAGACCACAGGGAGGGGACATAATTGTGGGGGGAACACTGGGACAGTGATTGAGGGTGTGGTACTGGAATGAGTTGTGCAAGAAATAATACAGTCAATGGTATTGTAAGCTATAGTGTTTAAAATAAATTAAAATCCTAAAAAAATGGGAGAGGGAGGGTCAAGAGTGATAGTACAGTGGCTAAATGCTTGCCTTGAATGTAGATAACCCAGGTGGATACCCGTCGCCAGTATTGTCCCCAAGTCCACGAGAAGTGATCCCTAAATGCAGAACCAGAAGTAAGTAAAGCAAAACAAAAATTATAGGCGGCTAGAGAGATAGTACAGTGGGTAGAGCACTTGCCTTGCACATGACCAACCCAACACCCGCTATGGCCCCCTGAGACCACTAGTTATGATCCCTGAGCAATAAGCCAAGAATAATCCCTGAACAATGAATGTGACCCCCCAAAAAGAAAATGGAAACAAAACATGGGAGAGGACATGATCAGACATTTCCTGAAAAAGACAGAGATCAGAAAGTATATGAATAGTTTTTTATTCATCACTTATTACCAGAGAAATGCAAATCAAGACGACAATGAGATATGATCTCACACTAGTGAGAATGGCACAAACCCAAAGACTAGAAATGAACATTGGTGGGGATGTGGCAATAAAGGAAACAACCCTCTTGGGTGGGAGCCATACGTAAGGCATTTGCATGCCACTGCAGCAGCCTTGATCCTTGTTAGAATCCCAGCACCACTTATGGTTCCCCAAGTACTGCCAGAGGTCACTTCTGAGCACAAAGCCAGAAACAGTCCAAACAAAAAGCCTCCTACTGTGTACAGGGGTTGATGTACTTGCCTTGCACCTGCTGAGCTGATCCTGGTTGAATTGCCAGCACCACCTAAGCACTGTCAGAAGTAATCTCTGAGCACAGAATCAGCAGTAAACTTAGAAGGATATGGCCTAAGAACAAATCAAAAAAGTCAAACAAATCAAATCAAACACCTTTCACTGTTGGTTGGAAAGCCATCTGGTTCAGCCTTCATGGAAAAAGAGTATGGAACCCAGCCATGCCACTGGACTTCGTACCAGGCTGTTTCACTCGGAGAGCCCCAGAGGGGGGCAGGTGAGAGCCCTCCCCACCCCAAGGGACCCAGCCCCAGCAGCAGAAAATCTCCAGAACCCAACCATCCCCACACTCAAGGCCGTTCCCCACACACTCAGGCCGAGCCTCATGTACAAGTGAATGTATTCCTGGACTATGCGGCCACATTTGCAGCCGTGTGACACATCGTAAGACAGTTTTCCATAACAGACAATACAAAATATATTATTTCAGTTGTGCTTCGGCACAGTGTTTGTTGCTTGGGATGGAAACATCCCAAACTGGGTGGTGGGATTGGTGTTTGAATATTAACTGTAATCAAATATTATGAACCACCTTATACAATTTAAAAAAGAAAAAGAGTATGGAGCCTTAATAAAAAAAATACAGCTTCCATATAACCACTGATTACACTCCTTGGCATCTATCCCCCAAGCCCCAAAACAGCAATTTGAAAAGACACATGGACACTATGTTCATTGCAGTGCTCAACACAATAACCAGGATGTGGAAACAAGACAACCGATCAAAACCAACAAAGGTATAAAAAAGCTGTGATCTAGATACACAATGGAATACTATACGAATATAATAAAAGATGGAATTTTGCGGTTTGCTAACACTTGAATGCATCTGGAGGGCAAAATAAAGTCAGGAGGAGAAAGACTTCCTCTCCAAGCTCATGTTCTCCCATAACATGTATCATGCTTGCTTGTCTCTGTTTCTTTGCTTGCTTATTTCCACACTGAAGAAGCCTATATTCTCTCTGGAATATGTACTTCTCCCTCTCTCCTCTCATCTAAATAAGTTTCAATAAAATGTTTCTTGCTTCAAAAGAAAAACAGGAAAGACATACCAGGGGCCAGAGAGATAGTACAGGAGGTAATGTATTTGCTTTGCGTGACACGGATCCGGATTCAATCTCCAGCATTCCATGTGGTTCCCAAGTACTGATGGGAGTAATTCTTGAGCGCAGAGCCAGGAGCAAGCCCTAAGTACTCCCGGGTGTGGCACCCCGAAAAACTAACATGGGACAAATATCAGATGTTCTTGTTATATATGGAATACAGAGAAAGAAGACTAGGGACTGAATAATCTTTTTGCTTTTTTGGCTTTTTGGGTGACATCTGGCAATGTTACTCCTGGCTCTGCACTCATGAATTACTCCTGGCAGTGATCGGGAGACCATATGGGATGATGGGGATGGGGATCCCCATTACTTGTGTAGGCCATACACAAGTAAAAGGCGAATGCCCTCCACGCTGTACTATTGCTCCGGCCCAAGAGACCAGACAATCTTGACTGAGGACAAACCCTTGATCTTTGATTTAAAAGCTGATGTTGCCGAACAGTGGTAGAAGGGTGGGAGTGGAGAAAGGCGCTGAAGGACTGGAAGTGAAAAGGACAGCACTGTAACGGTCTGAGGGTGCATATTGTAACAATATTACCTAAACTAGTTTTTTAAGTGGATGCACCAATATTACCTAAACTATCCTTTTTTAAGTGGATGCACCAGACCGATCCAAGGCTGGAATGTAGTATAGCTTGCCTGGCAAGTGGCCAATCTAGTTCCATTCCCTGGCACCGCAGATGGTGCTCCGCTTGTGCCAGGACTGATCCTTGAGCTCAGAGCCAGGAGTAAGCACTGAGCACCACCAAGTGTGGCCCAAAAACTAAAGAAAAAAATTTAAGTGCATGCAAGTTCAGTCCTCAAACCACTGCATCAGAACGAGAACCTAATGCAAAGGAAATGTCATTGAAAACAATCCTGAGCCGGTATCCAGTACTTAGAACCAGCGCTGGAGAGGGCTGAGGCTTGTTGGAAAAGTTTGGTTCTTGCATCCCTTTATTCGACTATTTATTCACCCACCAGGGCCAGGGCGAGAAGTTTGGGCTCCCAGGAGCAGCCACCGCCGGCCTTAAGCCAGAGCCACTGGAGATGGAACAAGTTCAAGCGAAGTTTCCCACGCGGAGGCGGGGCCTAGACAGACCCGCACGCCCCGCCCACTCCTCCAAGATGGCGGCGCCCGATTGCCCTCTCCGCCTCGCTATGCCGGAACTTTCCCACGACTGGATGCCACCGCCCCGGCCCGGCCAAGCCCGGTTCGCCACGGGATCTCCGAAGTCCGCGGTCCCGAAAGTGCCACAGGCGTCCCCACCACCCTCGCCCGGGCTCAACGGTCCCTCGCCAGGTGCGGCGGGGGAGGGGGTGCGGCGGGGGGAGGCGCGGAGGAGGCAGGCGGAGACTCGCGGCCTCTGTGTGCCCCGGACGTCCCGCCCCCCGAGCCCGGCGCCCGCTGCGAGCGTCGGGCCCTAGTGACGTCACGGTGGGCGTGCCGGGCGCGAGCCACGCCGTTGGCGGCTCCTACGTCAGTTTCAGCCGCCCTCGGCGTTCAAGTAATTTCCGGACGTTGGCGCGGGAGCCGCGGTCGTCTCGGATTCGTGCGTGCGCGCGCCCGTCGCCTCAGGCCGGCGCCGGACCCCGAAGCCCAGGCCCGAGAGCCAGGTGGGTGGCGACGCGAAGCCAGGTGGGAGGAGTGAACTTGGGGTGTCCCGGCGATTTCCGGTGGGGGGGGCGGAGGACTGCTGGGCTCCCGGGGCGGGGGGAGAGGGGTCTGGGGGTTTCGGGGCGCGCGGGGGGCACAGTCAGGAGTTCTTTCTCTGTTCCCGCCAGCGTCATCTGGGCCTCCTCGCTCGCCGGGAGCGCCCTGCTCCGTTAACTGGACAACATGAGCGGCCACAACTTGGATCAGAAGGAGTTTGACGAACAGTTGCGAATGCAGGACTTGTACGGGGACTCCAAGGAGGACGACCCCACGAAAGGTCCCGCCGGAGAAAGCGATGCCTTCGGGCAGCAGCCGGCCGACACCCCTTACGAATGGGACCTGGACAAGAAAGCCTGGTTCCCCAAGGTAAGGGACAGAGGCAGGGTCGCCCCTGCAGGGCCCAGCCGCCTGGGCCACCTCGTGGGCTCTCCTGTTAAGTTTTCTTGGCTTGTGGTCAGTTAACGAGCGACTTGATGAGTTTCGGAAAACGTTTGGTTTGTGCTGTGTGTGTGGCAGGAGCGATCTGGAAAGAAGCAGAAATTTTCAGGGAGATGTCTTAAGTGGATTTTATTCTGGGCCTTGCTAATTTCACTGGGGAAGTCACGATTAGTGATTATGCCTGTGACTTTTTTTTTTCTTTTTTACTGTGAAGAGGGAAAAACTTGTACCCGAGTTTCATAGGTGGTAATCGCAGGTAGCCACTCACTTACCCTAGGCTGAGAAAAACGCAGCCCCTTGGTTGAAAAAAAGTACTAGCCCCTCTTGTATGTGTACTGATTGAACTTTGTGACTTTTTTTTTTCACTTCCCCGATGAGTTTTGTCTCTAGACCTGTGTATTTGGACCCTATCACCACAGGAATATGTCTTTCGGTGCACAAACTCTGGATAGAAATGTTCAGTTTTTTTCAGAAAGTTTGTGTTTCAGAAGTTTTGGAACTTAGAAATGAATAAGTATGTTATTGCAACTTCTAAGTAGAGTTACTGATGTTAAACTTAGTTTGGTAAAGTTGGGTGAATAACCACTAGTTCAGTAAGTTGACTTGTAAGGTAGTAATACAAAAAGGGTTCTTCAGTGTATAAATTGTCGCTTTAAAAAAAAGGTTTTTTAAGCACTTTTCTCGGAATGTATCCCCTGCGAATGGTTGTGTTTACTGTTTATTTCTGCAGGTAGTGCCTGCTAGACACTTTCTGTCAGCCTTCTGAGTACTTTAACTCTTGTCTAATAATGCGATTGTTTGTCCCATTTGGAAGCCCGAGTCTCTTCAAATTTTCCATGGAAAATTTTCCTCATTCTTATGTGTGACTAACATCGACTGGTATTAAGATAATAACTACACTTTCATAGTACTTTTTTTCCCTCTAGAGGCCAGCAACATAGATTTTAGTTGTGTTTGTTTTGATACTGAAAGCAGTGTGATTTAACCACTAATAGAAGGGCCAGAGCGATAGCACAGCGGGTAGGGCATTTGCCTTGCGCTTGGCTTACCTGGGTTCGATTCCCAGCATCCCATATGGTCCCCCAAGCACTGCCAGGAGTAATTCCTGAGTGCATGAGCCAGGAGTAACCCCTGTGCATCACCGAGTGTGACCCCAAAAGAGAAAAAAAAATAACTACTAAATTACTAATAAGGTTAAACTCAAGCAATTTACTTTTATAATTGTTAGCCTACTTCTTTATATACTTTATCAGAGTTCTCTGGGCTCTCTGCTTGTCGTGACTTAAATGTTTAGCATACATACACTTTTTTTGGGTTTTGGGGACACACCTGGCAGTATTCACGTCTTACTTCTGGCTCTGTGCTTAGAGATAACTCCTGGGAGTGGTTATGTTATACATTTCTTGTATAATATAAGTATTTCAGCTTATATTTGAGTATAAGTATTTCAGCTTGTTAGGTATTTCAGGTTGGGTATAAAATAACTGGTGTTAAATTTGGTTGTATAAGCATTTGGTAAAAGTTTAATCAATTGGAGCCAGAGCGATAGTACATTGGGTAGGACGTTTGCCTTGCACACGGCAGACCTGGGTTCGATCCACTGCATCCCATATGGTTCCCCCAGCACCGCCAGGAGTAACCCCTGAGTATCGCTAGGTATGACTCAAAAAGCAAAAAAAAAATTTAATCAGTTGTATATGGTTGGACAGAATCATTAGCCTTGACTAGGTAGACTATTGGCACATAGGAATTTATTAATAAAACCACTGGTAAAGTGGCTATACTCATCACTCCTTGTGGGCTTGCAGAACCATGTGCAGTGCTGGGTTTTGAACTTGGGTTGGCTGCATGCAAGGTAAGCATCCTATCTGCTCTACTTGGAAGTTTTAAAGTCATTGTGTAAGTGGACACAAGAGATGGTACAGTGGGTAGAGTCTTACTTGCCTTACACACGGCCGACCTGGGTTCAGTCCCCAGAACTCCATATGGTCCCCTAAGCCATGCCAGAAGTAAGTCTTGAGCATACTGGGTGTGACAAAACAAATAGTAATAATAATACGTAGCACTGTCATCCCATTGTTCATCGATTTGCTCGAGCGGGCACCAGTAACGTCTCCATTGTGAGATGTGTTACTGTTTTTGGCATATCGAATATGCCACAGGGAGCTTGCCAGGCTCTGCTGTGCGGGTGGGATACTCTCAGTAGCTTGCTGGGCTCTCCAAGAGTGATGGAGGAATCGAACCTGGGTCGGCCACATGCAAGGCAAATGCCCTACTTGCTGTGCTATCACTCCAGTCCAATAATAATATAATATAATCAAATAAATACTATTCATTTTATGCACAATTTTCCATAGAACATGGCTGTTTTGAATTTTGCTTGAATCACAACAGTTATTACTTGCAGAAGTACTTCTGTGGTGTATAACGGAATGTGCTATCATTGAACTCAACTGTGTGGTAATTTAGAGGAGGAAATCATTTTTAATTTGTGCAAATGTTGGATTTCTCATTTAGATTACTGATGATTTCATTGCTACATATCAGGCCAATTATGGCTTTTCTAATGATGGTGCCTCAAGTTCTGCTGCAAACATGCAAGATGTGAGTGCTAGGACAGTAGAGGAACCTCCGCAAAGGAAAACACCTGAACCTAGTGACCCCAAAAAAAAGGGAGAGAAGAGAAAGGCTGAATCAGGCAAGTGAATTTAACTTGCAAAATATGAATATGAAATTCAAAATAGTGTGTATATATGCAGTTGTTTTGGGTGACTTAACATTGGAGGAATTATGAGTCTTCCCATCTTTCTTGAGGTACTGTGATTTTTAAAAAAAAACTTTTATTTGGCTTCATATACTAGCTCTTTTTTATTTTATTGAATCACCATGTGGAAAGTTACAAAGTTATCAGGCTTATGTCTCAGTTACACAATGCTCAAACACCCGTCCTTTCACCAGTGCCCATATTCCACCACCAAAAAAAAAGTATACCTCCCACCCCCACCTGCATAACTGATAAATTTCACTTCATTTTTTCTTTACCTTGATTACATTCCATATTTCAACACAAAACTCACTATTGTTGTTGTAGTTTCAACAAAGAACTCACTATTCTTGTTGGAGTTTATCCCTCAAAAATATGTTTCTATTGCCAAGGAAACATTTGATAATTAGTTTTCCACTGATGAGAATGAAGACATATTAAATCGTGCTGCCGCAGTAGCGGCCGCGTGGTTTAAGATTTCAGTATTTTAGTAATTAAGTCCAGGGAGGTTTAAGTTGGAAATTGCATCATTTCCCTTCCTGGGGCAGCATGGAGCAAAAGCTTAGTTCACAGTCTGGAGACAAGGCTGCAAGTACTTGCTGGGACCAGAAGTAATGTAGCAGGCTCTGGATCCTGGTCGTTCAGCAGCAGAACAGCCGTGCTAAGGCATGGCCACCTGGGTCAAATCTCGGCAGAGCGTGAGCTGGTATCGGCCCTGGCCCGAGACTGCCCAAGCATCCCGCTGTTTCAAATTCAAAACACATTTTTTTTCCTGCACCACCAAGTTCATACCTGTTTAAAAGTCCCAGAATATGGCGGATGCCACCCCGCTTCTTCCCAGAGGGAAGAAAAACCAAGGAAGAAGGATATTTACCCCCTTAGCTGGTGTGGGGCAAAAGCGTAGTTCACAGGCTGGAGACATGGCTGCAAGCACTTGCTGGGACCAGAAGTAATGTAGCTGGCTCTGGATCTTGGTCGTTCAGTAGCAAAGTCGAATCTCGGTGGAGCATGAGCCGGTATCGGCCCCGGCCCGAGACTCCATATACTAGCTCTTGCACTAACTTTCTGTTGGCCATTGGGTAGGTGCTTTCAGGTCTCTGCCTCAGTTTCTTCCTTGTTCAGATAGATCTGTTATTAGGGGATTATGAAAAGTTTTGCATGGGAAAGGGAATGCCCTGCCACAGAGGCGGGGTGGGGTGGGGTGGGGGAGGGACGGGGGGAGGGGGGAGGGATGCTGGGACCATGGTGGTGGAAAATGGGCACTGATGGAGGGATGGGCACTCGACCATTGTATAACTGAAACAAGCACGAAAGTTTCTAAGTCTAACTGTACCTCACAGTGATTCACTAATAAAAAATTAAATAAAACAGTTTTGCGGGGGTGGGGTGGGAATAAAAAAAACAGTTTTGCGTGGGGCTTGGTATGTAGCTTCAGTGATAGAGTACTTGCCTTGCATGCATGAGGCCCTGGGTGCCTAAAACAAACAAAAAACAAAAACCACGCACTGTTAGAAAGGGTTTGGTTTTGTTTTATACAAATTTAGTTAAATTGAGCTCAAGTGAGTTTTGGATTGGCTTGGGTGTATCTCACACCAAAGATTGAACTTAGAAGCAGTTTAGCCCAGAGTCAAAAGTTGTTGGAGGATCAAGGTTTTAAAGACATTCTAAGAATCATCAATGACCAAAACAAATTTTCAGACAGGACTCTGAAACTAATTATCTGTCAAGAGAGCCAATTATGAATTAAATCAGTCTTAATCCTTATTCTGAGGGTAATTTTTAGAAGTTTTGAGAAACCACTACATTGTCAAGATTTCATAATGTGCAAGAGCATGTGCTTTACTGATTGATTCATTTTAACTTTTAGGATGGTTTCATGTTGAAGAAGACAGAAATACAAATGTGTATGTGTCTGGTAGGTGTATCTTATAAAATATAGCCTTTTTAATTATTGTGTCACTTTGTTTAGTTTATGTTAGTGAAAATGTTTCTTATGAAACTAATAAAGATTAAAGAACTGCAACTTTGCATTCCATCCTTTTTGCCTGATTCAAGTAAATATGTTGCTTATTATGAAACTAATTTAAAACAGTAGAGAAACGTAACTTCACATGCCATCATTTTTGTCTACTTCAGGTAACTTTTAGTAGTTTGCCATTTATTAACAGTGACATATGACCAAAACTATTTCCATGTTTATTTGAAATCTTACCTATATTTTGATTATAATGCCTTATAGGTTTGCCTCCAGACATTACAGTAGATGAATTTATACAGCTCATGTCCAAGTTTGGCATTATTATGCGAGATCCTCAAACAGAAGAATTTAAGGTCAAGCTTTACAAAGATAACCAAGGAAATCTTAAAGGAGATGGACTCTGTTGTTATTTGAAGGTTAGTTTTGTGATCAGTAAGATTCTGAATGTCTCTTTGGAACCCAGGAACCAGGGCTGTCATTCTATTTAGATAAACAAGACTGTGTACTATTCAAAGCGAGAGAAAGAAAACTGAAGCATGAGATGGTACCTGTGTCTGTTGTGTTAAGGTATTTGGTTGGTCTAAGGGAACAGGTTACTCAAGCCAAAGTATTGTCCAAGCTGCATGGCTAAAGTGCTTGTTTTGTTGGAGAAGAAAGACAAGAAGATACTTTCATAACTGAAAGGGCCTCATAAGGGGTGTTGGAATGTAATCAGTTCTGAACACATTTTCAGAAGGACCAAGAAAGCTAGGAATGTAGCTCAGAAGTAAATCCTGTGCTGCTCCTGCATCATTATTTTATTTATTTTGTTTGGTTTTTTTTGTTTTTTGGCTTTTGGACCACGATGCTCAAGGGTTAGTTCTGGCTCTGCGTTCAGGAATTACTCCTGGCAGTGTTCGGGATGGGTGGACCATATGGGAAGCCGGGGATCGAACCCAGGATAACTACATGCAAGGCAAACACCCCATCCAACGGTACTAACTCTCCAACCTTTAGAGTTTGTGCTGTTTATATAGGAGGTCCCGGGGTTCGATCCCCAGCACCAAAAATAGAAACTATAGAAAGAAAACAGCCCCATTTTATCTGCCCATTGAAGTGAATGGACCAGAGTTCAGCAGACCTCAGTGAGCTCCTTGTCTTTGTCATTTCGAAGTCAAATCAATTAGAGCACCCTGAGCACTGCGGTATGTGGAGAGTATTTAGTGTTCCCCTGGAATGCCAACCAGGTGGGAGTAACCTGACTGTTGGTGGGAGATGAGTGTTTGACCTGGTCTTGAGCTTAATGGCAGTGGGATATGAGTATGACTGTGAAAGACAGTTAAATAATGTTTAAATGGAACGAGATTTAAAGTTTTACAGGTTCTACAAAGACTACTAAAAGTCTGGCAATACATTCTGTGTGAAGGTGATTGAATTTTTTTTAAAAAATTGGAGGGAGCAGAGAGAAAGTACAATGGGTAAGACACCTCTGCTTTGCATGCCGTTGAATCAGGTTGGATCCCCAGTACCTCATAGGGTACCTCTAAGCCCCATCAGGAGTGAGCCCAGAGTACAGGCAGGTGTGGCTCAAAAAACAGTTCTTAGTGAGGGCCAGACAAGTAATTGGACCAAGGTATGCATTGCAAGCAGAATGCTCGGGTTCTATAATCTGCACTACATGCCAAACCAGGTGTGGCCCACAGACAAACAATTTTAAAGGAAATGATTTTTTTAAAAAATCCAAGTTTTATTTAATTTTATTTATTCTCGGGTTACACCTGGCGATGCTTAGGGGTTACTCCTGCCTCTGCACTCAGGATTTACTCCCTGCGCTGCTCGGGTGGACCATTTGGGATGTCGGAGATCGAACCCGGGTCGGCCATGTCCAAGGCAAATGTCCACTGTGCTGTCACTCCAGCCCCAGAAAATGATTTTTTAAGTTTTAAGAAACTTCACGTGTAACACCCATAAAAAGTATGAGATAGAATGTGATTAACTGGGGCCAGAGCGGTAGTACAGCCGGGAGGGCGTTTGCCTTGCATGCAGCCAACCTGGCTTCGATCCCCAGCATCTGATATGCTCTCGAGCACAACCAGAAGTAATTCCTGAGTGCAGGGCCAGGAATAACCCCTGAGCATTGCTGGGTGTGGCTCCCCACCCCCCCAAAAAAGAATATGATTAATTGTGCCAGACCTGTATTTAATGCCTGTAATGGAATATAGTTATCTTTATGTGTTCTTGGTTCCACGTATCTTTGACTATAGTGCTGACATTGGCCCCTTTTATAGCATGCAGAATACATGAGTGTTTCATATTGAGGCCATCAGATAATTGTCTTTTTGTTCCTCAGTATATGATAACACCTACATTTTTGTTGGTGAACAAAATATTAAAGGCTGTATATGCCATTCCCAGTTCCCTAAAGTCAAATTTGTTCAGGTATTCCAGAATTTAAAAACTGGAATGTAGCTGAGAAACCTTTGTTTTATTTTTTTGTTTGTTTGTTCTTTGGATCACACCTGGTGGTGTTCAGGGGTTAGTTACTCCTGACTCTGCACTCAGGTATCACTCCTGATGGGACTGGGAAACATATGTGGTGCCAGGAATTGAACCTGAGTCGGCCTCGTACAAGGCAGGCAGACACCTTACACACTGTACTATCTCTCCGCCCCCTACATCTTATAAATCTTACGAGTCCTCTTGCCTGACTCTACAGATAAGGAAGTGAGATGCCAAGAGGCAAAACTTTAAACAAATTGGACCAGAGCCGTAGTACAGCAGGTAGGGCGCTTGCCTTGCATGCGTCTGACACGGGTTCAATCCCTGGCATCCCATATATTCCCCTGAGCCAACCAGGAGTAAGCCCTGAGCATCGTCATGTGTGGTCCAAACACCACGAAGTAATTTTTATTTTCGTCACTATGATTGACAATACCCGTCACCTTAGGGTTCCTTGCATACAACGCTTCAATGCCCTCCCCTCCCCATGAGTGATCACTCCCTCCACCATTGTCTCAGGGCCCTCGGCCCAACCCAATTACTAACGCCTGTCTCCCTGCTGTCGGCTCAGTTCCGTAGACCAGTTCTATTGCCTTTGGCCACTTTTTGCTCCCTAACTCTGCCTCTTTATGAGAGAGATTACTCTGTGCCTGCCCTCTCCTGGCTGACTTCACGCAGCATGAGACCCTCCCGTTGCATCCAATTTTTAAAAATTTTTTATTTTAATGAATCATTGTGAGATATATTTACAGACTTAGAGACTTTCATGATTGCATTTTAGTCAAACAGTGTTCAGTACCCACCCCTACACCAGCGCCCCTTCCCCACCCACAATGTTCCCAGTATCCCTCCCCCCACCCCCAACCCTTCCCACCTCCTGCCTCTGTGGCAGGCACAGTCCCTCTCACTCTCTCTGTCCCTTCGGGTGTTGTGGTTTGCAGTACAGGAAACAAGCAGCCATCATGTTGGTCCATAGTCTACGTTCATCATATATCTGCTATCCCGAGCGATCCCTCCAACCATCATTTATTTAGTGTTCCTCTCTCCATCCCAGCTACCTTTCCCCCCAGCGCGTGAGATCAGCTATCAAGCCGTGAGGCAGTCCTCCTGACCCTTATTTAACTGTCCTTAGGTGTTAGTCTCCTATTATGTTACTTAATATTCCACAAATGACTGCAGTCCTTTTATGCCTGTCCCTCTCTTTTTGACTCATTTCACTTAGCATGATACTCTCCATGTTGATCCACTTATTGCATCCAATTTCTTTCTTTTTTTTTTTTGCTTTTTGGGTCACACCCAGCGATGCACAGGGGTTACTCCTGGCTCTGCACTCAGGAATTACCCCTGGCTGTGCTCAGGGGACCATATGGGATGCTGGGATTTGAACCCGGGTCAGCCGCGTGCAAGGCTGATGCCCTACCCGCTGTGCTATCTCTCCAGCCCCTGCATCCAATTTCTTATGGTGATTTAATTTATTGGCCACTGGCCATAGGCCAGTCACTTTCCTTGATAAATGTTTCATTTATCAAGGACCCATGGTGAAGGCAATGGCTTCCCTTTTGATACATGAAGAAATCAGGGCTTGGGTAGCTTGAATTATGGGCCCGGCTTCCCATGGTTGGGGGCATCCATGTTCTGAATGCAAGAGCTTTTTCCCCTTTTTTTTCATTTTTTTCAATTGTAGTTTACCTAACGTGGTTACAGTAACGTTAGCATTTCTGGTTTGCACATGCAAAGAAATTTCTTGATACACATTCTCTAGTTCTTGATCCCAGATTAGGTAGTAGTATTTACATCTTTGGGTACGGTCATCATTCTTTTGGGAAAAAAGAATTCCTCAAGTTTCATTGTGTAAATCCCTAACTCTACCTTGTTTGCCCTTATAAAGAGGGAATCTGTGGAACTCGCTTTGAAACTGTTGGATGAAGATGAAATTCGTGGCTACCGGTTACATGTGGAAGTGGCTAAGTTTCAACTGAAGGGGACATATGATGCCTCAAAGAAGAAGAAGAAATGCAAAGACTATAAGAAGAAACTGTCTCTGCAGCAAAAGTTTGTGGTTTCCCTCCCCCTTTTCTTAGATTTTCTGTAAACATCCCAAGAGTGTGGTCTTGATAATAATGACTTAGACACCCCCCCTATCAGCTATGTCTACAGTTTTTTTTAAAGCAGTCACAGTCTTAGGAAATTTGAGAGAGAAGGGAGAATAATTATTTTTTAATGACCCCCCCAGTTGGTATGCAGATGATTTTAGAATTGAAATGCAAGGTGCTTGCTTTGGCAATATTAGTTTTAAAGTTTTCTTTTCCAACATCTCCAGCTTCGGGTTTTCTATGCACCTAAGAGTCCTTTGCTAGGGCTGTCAAAGGGAGAGGAATTGAGTATTGTGTTTGTCTTTCTTGAGTCTTATCATGGCATTTTGTTCCTGCTGAAATTTCTCATTTCCTGAGGGAGTCCAGCCTTTTCAGGCTGCTACAGTGTCATTCAGGCTAAAGCTTCTGTAAGTCCCAAAGGGGATGAGCCTTCGTGCTTTTGAGCAGGAAAAAGAACTGAAGACTGTGTAACTTTGTTCTATTTTTATTCGTATTTCTAGAAATTTAAAATTGTAAATACCGGGGACTGGAGTGATAGCACAGCGGGTAGGGAGTTTGCCTTGCACGCGGCCAACCCGGGTTCGATTCCCAGCATCCCATATGGTCCTCTGAGCATCGCCAGGGGTGATTCCTGAGTGCAGAGCCAGGAATAACCGCTGTGCATTGCCAGATGTGACCCAAAAAGCAAAAAAAAAATAAATAAATAAATAAAAATAAAATTGTAAATACCAGGATTTGCAGTATTGTCAGGGATAGGGTTCCATGCATACAACAACCAAACACTACACCCTCCGCTGCAGTGTCACCCTGTGAAAAATGTGCCTTGCCTCCATCTCCCCACAAAATTGTTAACTCTGTTCTGTATCCACAAATTCTTTTGTTTGTTTGTTGGGGGGTGGTCATACCCTGCAGCTCGGGACTTACTCTTACTCTGGGTTCAGGGATCGCTCCTGGCCAGGATCAGGGGACAATATGGGGCACCGGAGATTGAACCTGGGTTGGCTGTGTGCAAGGAAAGTGCCTTACCCACTGTACTAACACTCCGGCACCTCTACAGATTCTTTTTAAAAGCATTTCCTATGACATGAGGAGTCTTTGGTGAACTGCAGTAACTGAATGATTTGGTTGTGATGTTTTCTGTGATGTTCATTTGTAACATAATGGGATATAGGCAAGATCAGAGCCATCTGTTAGGGAATGGCCAACCACCTGACTTAGATCTTTTAGATTTGTTTACCAGAATGTATTTTTCATTTTGTAAACAACTGAGTTTCCCTTTTTTTGGTTTTTGTTTTGTTGGGCTGGAGCGATAGTACAGTGGGTAGGGCATTTGCCTTGCAGGCGGCCGACCTGGGTTCGATTCCTCAGCCCCTCTCGGAGAGCCCGGCAAGCTACCGGGAGTATCCTACCCACAAGGCAGAGCCTGGCAAGCTACCCATGGCATAGTCAATATGCCAAAAACAGTAACAATAAGTCTCACAATGGAGACATTACTGGTGCCCATTTGAGCAAATCAATGTGTAACGGGATGACAATGACAGTTTTGTTTTGTGTTGGCATCGTATCCAGTAATATTCAAGGGCTGCTCCTTGGACCATGCCGTGCCGGGAATTGAACTTCATATTCCTGCATGTCCAGCCCTTTGATCTATTACTCCCCCCTTGAGTTCATTTTTGTTTGGTGTGGTTTTGGGGGTGCCATATCCAATGGTGTTCAGGGAACACTCCTGGCTCTGTGTTCAAGAAATACTCCTGGCATGATTGGGGGACAATATGGGTGCCACATATATCCTGCCTTACATGTTATCACACCAACCCTGATTTCATTTTTGATGTGCATTGAAATAAACTATACTATGAATTTTGATTTTTATATATGGGTTTGTTAGTAGAAATTAGAAATTAAACTTAACATATTTCCTATGTATTTGTAAGTACCCATGTCATTAAGTTTCTATTATGTGTTTGGTTTTCTTTCTGAAACAGACTCATTTTAAGAAATTTTTAAATACTTTTGTGGTAACTTCTATCGTTTAGTTTGTGGTGGGGCAGGGGCACACCCAGTGGTGTTCAGGGCTTACTTCTGGCAGGCTTAGGGGACCATATTGGGTGCTGGAGATCGAACCTGGGTCAGCTGCATTCAAGGCAAATTGCACTACCTGCTGTACTATCACTCAACTCCGCCCCCCCCCCAAAGAATTTTTGCTGGCATGATTTCTAATGGCACTTTTACATATGCTTAAGTGATAAAATGATCATAAAAGTATTTGGTTGTGGTGTCCTATGGTTTTTACAAAAATAGGTAAAACAGATATATATATATATATATATATATATATTTTTGCTTTTTGGGTCACACTCAGCGCTGGAGCGATAGCACAACAGGTAGGGCGGTAGGGCGTTTGCCTTGCACCAGCCGATCCGGGTTTGATTCCTCCGCCCTTCTCAGAGAGCCCGGCAAGCTACCGAGAGTATCTTGCCCGCACACACGGCAGAGCCTGGCAGGCTTCCCATGGCATATTCCATATGCCCGAAATAGTAACAACACATCTCACATGGAGACGTTACTGGTGCCCGCTCGAGCAGATTGATGAGCAATGGGATGACAGTGACAGTGACCCAGCAATGCACAGGGGTTACTCCTGGCTCATGCACTCAGGAATTACTCCTGGCCTTGCTCAGGGGACTATATGGGATGCTGGAAATGGAACCCGGGTCGGCCGCGTGCAAGGCAAATGCCCTACCCGCTGTGCTATTGTTCCAGCCCCCAGATACAAATTTTATGGCCAAGGGTACTATGGGTGCATAAGGCAGGCCCAGACACAGACTCTTGCTGTGTGTAAGTCAGACCCAGGTTTGATCCCCAGCAGCCCATATGGTTCCCCCAAGCCTCACCTGGCGTGATCCCTTAACACTGCTGGATACGGCTCAAAAACCAAAACACAAATTATATGAGCAACATGAGTAAAATTTAATATTGCAGCAGTATAGTTTTACATGTACCAGTTTGTTGGGGTATTGTGGTTTGAGGGTGGGGGCTTGGATTTTGGCTACACCCAGCTGTGCTGTGAGCTTACTCCTGGCTCTGCACTCAGAGGTCAGTCCTGGCTATGTTCGGGGGACCGTACAGGGTGCTGGGGATCAAACCCAAGTTGTGGCCATGTGTAAGGCAAGAGCCTTACCTGCTGTACTATCTCTGTGACCCCACAACATATACCAATTTGACACTTTTTTTTCTTATGATCATAAAATACTGGACTGGAGCGATAGCACAGCAGGTAGGGTATTTGCTTTGCACGCAGCTGACCCAGGTTCGATTCCTCCGTCCCTCTCGGAGAGCCCAGCAAGCTACCAAGAGTATCCCACCCGCATGGCAGAGCCTGGCAAGCTATCCGTGGCATATTTGATATGCCAAAAACAGTAACAATAAGTCTCACAATGGAGATGTTACTGGTGCCCATTCGAGCAAATTGAACAATGGGACGACAGCGCTTCAGTGCTATCATAAAATGGAAAATATCCAATACCATTTAAACATACCAGGGTTTAATTGCCCTCAAATTAGAACTTCCTAAATAATCAGAAATGTTAGTTAGCAATTTTTTATAAGTTTCATTGGAGTATTTGTAATGGGCCAATTCTAGAAATATTCCTATTCCGGGTGCTTTCAGATGCTTGATCCATCTATCACCTGCTTATTTCTTTTGTGCTCTCTTCAGCAAGTAGAAAATAAAAATCAATTTCTTGTTACTGCTTTATTGCACTAGGCAGTTGGATTGGAGACCTGAGAGAAGAACTGGGCCATCCCGTATGCGCCACGAGCGAGTTGTCATCATCAAAAATATGTTTCATCCTACGGATTTTGAGGTAGGAGTGATTGTCCTAATAGTGATAGCAATATTTTCTCTGAAATGATGCTTCCTCTCTTTCATCCAAAGCATGCCCTATCTCATCTCTTATGTCATGCCTTACACTTTCATGTCCTGGTTAAGGTTGGTAAGTGGACGCAAAAATGGTAGTTTCAGCTCATTCCATGTTTAACCCTTTTTTTTAACCATATCTCAGGGAGAACTGATAGACATTCTGTCCCCTCAAAGGGATGCTATTTCTATGGCAGATCATTGGAATATAACTACTAAAAGTTCTATGGGAGCCTTCTTGGAGTTTTGAATGCACTTTAGTAAACAAACATGGGCCAATTTTAGTGCAGCATACCAGTTTTACACTTCTAACTAAAATTTGCTCTCTGGTGCCAAAGGTGTGCTCCTTAATTAAAAAACCCTGCTTAATAAGATGCGGCTTCTGATATCTTGCTCCATAGTAGTGATTGGTTTTGAGGACCTAGTTTTTATAAAGCTCTAGAGTTGCTTGCTAATTGAGTACTTTATAGAGCAGCAAATAAAAGCAACCAGAGGAAGCAAAGCTACTTAAGGGATTTAAGGAATGAAGGAATATTCGTCTCTGTCAGAGGGCCTGTGATTTATGCATTGGTTTATGCAGTCTTACCCATTTTGTTTCTTCTGTGAATTTTTGTAGCTTTTAAATGAGTCAAATGGTGACTTTTTCATTTTTCATTGAGATTGCATTCTGTTACAAGACGAGAAGTGTTTGCGTTTCCCCATATACTGTTAGCCACTAACCTTATCTCTCCACTGTAGTTCATTGCTCCTTCTCTCATCTCTGACCTGTACCACCTCCATAGCCTATATTTTGTGATATGTGTCTACAGTTTGTCTGCAATCAATTTTTGTCTGTCTCCTTGATTCATTTCTTTATTTGCCACTTAACGGGTGAGATCACTGATGTTTGTCCTTCCCTTTTGCTCTTTGCTTAGCTCACCTGCCAGTTCATTCATGTTGTAGTAGTAGGGGAGATTTCATCTTTCTTGTAGCTAAGTAGTTTTCCATTCTTCATATACCTCACATCTGTATTTTAGGGGGAGGGGGCAGTCAGGAATGGTTTGGGCACACCCGTGCGATGCTCAAGGGCTTACAACAGGGATCACTCCTGGTGATACTCAGGGCTCCCTATGTGGTTCTGGCCATCAAGCTCAGATTGGCTGTATTCAAAATGCCATAAGGTCAGGAGGACTGACCCATGGTTAGATGTTTGTGTGTGTAGAAATGGAGGGTAGTTAGGGTAGATAAGGGAACACTGTGACAATATTAGTTTGAAATGATCACTCAGGATGAGTGCTGAAAGTAGGTAAAGGTATACGCTTGATAACCTTTAAGTACCTGTATGGCAAACTATGGCACCCAAAGGTGGGGTGGGGGGTGGAAGGAGGGAGAAAGAGAGAGAAAGAGGGAGAGAGGAGAGAGAGAGAGAAGTACCTGTCATTTGCAGTTATCTGATAATTAACAGCAGTGAGCATATGTTTTTAATGAATCACCATAATGTGCAGTTACAAACTTACAAACATTCATGATTACGTTTCAGTCATACAATGATGGAGTACCCATCCCTCCATCAGTACACATTTTCCACCACCAATGTTCCCAGTATCTCTTCTGCCACCCCTACCTCATCCCCCCCACGTGCCTCAGTGGCAGACAAATCCCCTTTTACTCTCTCTCCTTTTGGGTGTTATGATTTGCAATGCAGTTAGTAAGTGGCCAACATGTTTGGTCTATAGTCTATTTTCAGCGTGCATCTCCCATCCCGAGCAAGCCCTCCAAGCATCATTCACTTAGTGGTCCCTTCTAAGTCATTCACTTAGTGGTCCATTCTCAATGGTCACTTAGTATTTTCCTTGTGCCTCTTGGCCATCTGGTATCTGTTTTCTCTACATTTTTGATGTTTTCGTTGTTGGGTACTTTATAGATTGTGGATATTAGTTCTCTGTCAGATGTGTGGTGTGCAAATTTAGTGTCCCAGTCACTAGGTGTCTTTTGGAGCCATACCTGTCTGTGCTTAGCAGTGCTTAGCTGAAGCCCTGGCTTCCTACATGGAAAGCATGTGTTCCAGCACTTTGAGTGATCCACTCAGGGCTTACTTCATGCTCTGTGCTCAGGGATCACTTCCGGCGGGGCTTGGGGGACCATGTAGAATGCTTGGGATCGATCCAAGTCAAACACGTGCAAGGGAATGCTTTTACCCACTTTACTATCTCCCCAGCCCCATTGCTTCTGTTCTCAGGCCTCCCTTCTGTGTTCAGAGACTATTTTCCCATTAAGGTGGCGACTCACTTTTCCTGGCTACTGGAGTCTAATCCCTGAAGTCCCACCAAAGCCAGGATTATACAGTGTTTCTCCTCGGTGTACCTCCTTACAGTTTGCAGTTCGGGGCCTAACACGGCACCTTTCCGGTTTTGAGTTGCTGTGCATCGTGCGAGACGGTGGGCCGTTCTCCTCCTGTCCCTCGTGGCCAGCCAGGTTTCCCAGCACCGTTTGTGGAGACTCACTGCCCTACCTGCTTGTGCCTTGGTTCACTCCTTCCTCCCATCCTGAGACTTGAGGCATCAGTTCTCTTCCACTGGATGGAATGTCCACTGGTCTTGGGGCCACCCGCTGTCGAGACTCCTAGAGCTTTCCCTTTCGTTGCTGCCGTGGCTGCGGCTCACGCCTCTAGCAGCAGTGCTCACAAGGCTGGGCTGCTGGGCAGGTGCATGCATGCATGCTCGTGAGGGTAGGAGACATCACTCACAGAGCTTTGAGGTGCCATGTTCACTGTGGGGAGGCAAGGGGCTGCTGCATGCTCCATTGCAGTGCTTAGGGTCCCAGCTTCCTGGCCGATGCTGGGAGCAGATGGGTGGCATCAGGGAGCCGCTTGTGGCCTTGGTGCTCGCAAGGCAGGTGCTTCTGCCACTCACCATCCTTGAGTCCCTGATCACCATGGTTTTATAGTATAGTATAAAGTTGGGGATATAATGCTCCTCCCATCTGGAATTGCTCAGAATTGTTTTGGATATTTGAGTTCTGTGTGTGTGTGTGTGTGCGTGTGTGTGTATGTGTGTGTGTGTGTGCGTGTGTGTATGTGTGTGTGTGTGTGTGTGTGTGTGGTTCCACATTTTTTTTCTTTCTTTTTTTTTTTTCGTTTTTGGGTCACAACCGGCGATGCACAGGGGTTACTCCTGGCTCGTGTACTCAGGAATTACTCTTAATGGTGCTTGAAGGACCATATGGGATGCTGGGAATCAAACCTGAGTCAGTCGTGTGCAAGGCAAACTCCCTACATTCCCGCTGTGCTATTGCTCCAGCCCCAGGTTCCACATTTTTTTAATGGCATTTGGTTAACTATTCCTCAGTCTCTTCTTTTTTTTTCTTTTTTTGTGTCACACCTGGCAATGCACAGGGGTTACTCCTGGCTCATGTACTCAGGAATTACTCTTAATGGTGCTTGAAGGACCATATGGGATGCTGGGAATCAAACCTGAGTCAGTCGTGTGCAAGGCAAACTCCCTACATTCCCGCTGTGCTATTGCTTCAGGTCCCTTCACATGATTTTTAAGAATACTTGATTTCCTGAAAGGATGCCCTTGGAATTTGATAGGATTTATATTGCATTTGTGGAATGCTATGAGTGGAATGCTTATTTTATTTCATTTTTCATTTGGTTTTGTGTACTTGCTTTTGGGTCACACTTGGCACTGCTTGGAGCTTTCTCCTGGCCCAGGGCTCAGGGATCCCTCTTGGCAGAATGCTGGGGATAGAACCTGGGTTGGAGCATTGCTGGGTGTGACCAAAAAAGAAAAAAAAAGTGGGCTTTCGAGTCTTGGATGAAATTGTATATGGAATTTCTTTCCTTCTGTTGTTCACATACACAAATAAAATAATTTTTTGTATATAGAATTTTTAGCCAGCCACTCCATCATATTAGTCTGTTGTTTCTCATTTTTAGTGGAATCTTTAGGGTTTTCTCTAGATATTAGCATGCCATTGGCAAATAGTGATTCTTTTACAGATTCTCCTTTATGTTCTTTCCTTATCCTGTTGTCCTGGATCGGTTTCCCAATCCCACGTTGAATAATGGTGAGAGTGCCTTATCTTAAGCCTGCTGTTAGGGTTTTCCCGAACCTGTTTCAGGTTTTTGCCACTGAAGATGATGTTAGCAGTAAGTTTATTGTGTATGGCCTTTGCTGCACTGAGACGTGTTCCTTTTATCTAGAGTTGTTGTCTTAAATGGATGCTGAATTTTTTTCTAATTTTGTCTATGTCTATTAATCTTTATCTTTTGTCAGTGTGGTGCATGTTTTCATATAGATTGATTGGCAGATCTTAAATCATCAAGATATGACTTACATATATTGTGACTCATTAGCTGGACTAAACCCTAGCTGGTCGTGATGTACTTTTTTTTTCTTTTGTTTTTTTGCCAGATCCAGCAGTCCTCAGGGCTTATTCCTTGGTTTGTACTCATGGATCAATCCTGGTGGCACCCAGGGGACCCTATGGGGTGCCAGGGATTGGATCCTGGTCAGCAATGTGCAAAGCAAGCGGCCTACCTAGCTCTCCCTCTGTGTGGTCTCTCAAGCTCCATGATAATGCTTTCTTTTTTAACATAATGTTGAATTCGACTCACTAAGATTTTATTGATCAACTTTTTCATTTATATGCATCAGGGATATTGGTGTATAGTTTTCTTTTTTTTTTTTTTGGCTTTTAGGGTCACACCAGGCAGTGCTCAGGGGTTACTGAAGGTTACTCAGGAATTAACTCCTGTCAGTGCTCAATGAACTGTATGGGATGCCGGGGATCAAACCTGGGTCAGCCCAGTGCAAGGCAAACGCCCTACCCACCCTGCTCACCATACTTTCCCCCAGCCCTTTCCAATTTTTTAGAATACCTTGAGAAAAATAGATCATCTGTGAAGCAAAGAGCATTTAGGGGGAAGGGACTAGCCCCCCGTTGTCCATACTCAGGGGTAACTCCTGGCTCTGTGCTCAGAAATCACTCCTGGCGGGGCTCAGGGCACCATATGGGGTGCTGGGGATTGAACCCAGATCAGCTGCATTCCAGGTGAGCCCCTACCCGCTGTGCCTTGGCTCCGGCCCTAGTGGTATTTCAGCCCCCCTGGAGAAGGCTTAAGAATGGTCAGTTGAGCTTCACCCCAAGAAACCCTGATGTGCAGCCACGGAGTCTGTGCTTGATTTGTGGCCCTCGGAAAGGAATGGTTTTTTTCTTTCCTTTTTTGGGGGGAGGTTCACACTGGTGATGCTCAGGGGTTGTTACTCCTGGCTCTGCACTCAGGAATTACTCCTGGCAGTGCTCAGGTGGCCATATGTGATGCTGGGAATCGAACCCAGGATGGCTGCGTGCAAGGCAAACGCTCTACCCGCTGTACTGTCACTCTAGCCCCTGTTTCTAATGTTTGATGTCTCTTATGCTTTAGAATCCTTTAGGTTTAAATCTTGAACTCTACTAGCTGCTTTCAGCTTGCAGAGATAGATAAAGAACTGTGTTTGAATAATGCACATGGACACTTGCCGTTTAATTGCTTTTAGAAGTTAATGTTTGTTCATGCCAGGTGGGGTTTGGAAAGGAGTTTATAGATGAGTCATGATATCTAGTCTTCCAGGGACAAATAAAATCTCCCAACAATTCATCACGTTATCACCCTTATCAATAACTATTTTTAGTTGTTGTTTTTTTTTTTTTCATTAGCTGACCTATTAGCTTTGGGTTTTTTTTTTCCCATTTTGCCTTTTGTTTGTTTGGGGCAACACCTGGTGTTGCTCACGGCTTACTCTTGACTCAGTGCTCAGACATGACTCCTGGAAGGCTTGGGGGACCATGTGGGGTGACAGGGATCAGACCTGAGTTAACTGCTTGCAAGTCAAGTGCCCCATCTGTTGTACTGTCGCTACAGACCCTTCTATTAGTGTATTTTATTAAACTCCATGATTTATAAATTTGTTCATATTATAGTTGTTTCAGGCAGTTAGTATTCTTTTTTTTTAAAAAAAATTTATTTTATAAGGTAGATCACAATATTTGATTACATTTAATATTCAAACACCAATCCCACCACCAAATTTGGAATGTTTCCATCTCAAGCCCCGATCTCTGTACTAAAGCATAACCAAAAGAATACATTTTGTATTGTCTGTTATGAAGAACCGCTGGAAATGCTTACAAAAAAGTATTCATATAGGAAACAGTGTGAAGATTGTTCTATTTTGGCAGGGGCCATTAAGGCATTCTTTAGGATATCACTAACATGTTGTTAAAGATTGAGTGATGTGATATATATATATATGAGAATATGTGTATATGCATATACATATTTCCCTCTATGATTTGTTGCCTGGACTGGAGCAATACCATAGTGGGTAGGACGTTTGCCTTGCACACGGCTGACCCAGGTTTGATTCCTCCATCCCTCTCGGAGAGCCCAGCAAGCTACTGAGAGTATCCCGCCCACACAGCAGAGCCCGGCAAGCTACCCGTGGCGTATTCTATATGCCAAAAACAGTAACAGCAAGTCTCACAATGGAGATGTTACTGGTGCCCGCTCGAGCAAATCGATGAACAACGGGACGACCTTGCTATAGTGCAGTGCTATGATTTGTTGCCTACTATCTGAGCCCCATCAAATGTAGTGTGGTACTTATGGAGAATGGGTAGGAATCACGAAATCCCCGTTAATCATTGATTTCTCAAGCGGGCTCAGTAACCTCTCCATTTGTCCTTTCCCTGAGATCTTAGAAGTCTCTCTCTCGGCGCGGCCCTCTCAACGATGTCGCACTGGAGGCTCTTTCAGGGTCAGGGGAATGAGATCCAGCTTGTTACTGGATTTAGCATATGAATGCACCATGGGAAGCTTGCAAGGCTGTCCAGTGTGGGCAGGAAACTCTCAGAAGCTTGCCAGTTTCTTCCAGAGGGAGAAGTAGGCTACAAGATATCGCGTGGTCGCAAAGCGGCTACACGATTCTGGGAGCTTGCTTTTAAGTCTCTGGGTGCTGACCGTTGATGAAATTACACACACCTGGGTTCCTCTGCCGGTACCTTCATGCGTGAGGCCTGTCCGAAAGTGTGGAGAGGGGCCTCAAGCATGGCTGTAGCTAGTTTCCAGTGGTCTTCGGCCGCCGGGAGCTCTGCTCGGGGTGGGGAGGGAAGCTGGAGCCCATCCCCTCTGAGGGGCCTCGGGAAAGACAGCCAGGCTTGCGGGCAAGAGACTCTGGTCTCTTGAGTAGGAAGGGTCCAAGAATATATTCAGTCATGCATAAGGCTCATTCCGAGCATGAAGGGAGTGCCCTTGAGCATGGTGGTGGTTGAGTTCTGGAGGTGTTTGGCTGCTGGGGTTAGGTTCCTTGGGGCAGGGAGGGTTCGCACCCACCCCCTCTGTCAGGCAGTTAGTATTGTAATACCCGCAGTGTGACCTTCCCTCCACCAGTGTCCCCAGTTTCCCTCCCAGCTGCATGCCAGGCAAGCCCCTCCCAACACCCAACCCTTAGGTTGCATATCAAATTTAGTTTATATTGCTTGCTTCAACGAAACTTAAAGAAATGGCAAATAGAATGCTCAGAATATAAATCAGTAAAAGCCAATTTGCGATTGTTATATGATTTTCACCTATGTCACTGTCACTGTCATCCCGTTGCTCATCGATTTGTTCAAGCGGGCACCAGTAACATCTCTCATTGAGAGACTTATTGTTACTGTTTTTACAGTATGCACGGGTAGCTTGCCAGGCTCTGCCGTGCGGGCTCCATACTCGGTAGCTTGCCGGGCTATCTGAGAGGGGCGGAGGAATCGAACACGGGTTGGCTGTGTGAAAGGCGAAAGCCAACCGCTGTGCTATCGCTCCAGCCCTTTCACCTATGTAAATAAAGAAATTAAAAGCATTTAATACAGTATAACAAATGCCTGTTCTCGTTTAGATAAGTAGTAGGCTTTCAACTCTGAAATCTAAAATATATTGCATTCAATTTTATTTTGTACTTAGATCTCATTATGGTAATAATCATGTCTTACCTGTCACTAGTAAACTTTTTTAAATGTTCTGTGCAGTATATTTTGGAGTTTGCATGGGTAAGGGTAAGGGTAAGGCCTACATATGTAAAAATATTTCTCCCCGTACACTTTAAATAAACACTGGTTTACAAAGCTGTTCATGCTGATTTGTTACAGGCGTTCAGTAATCCAGTGTCAATCTCTCATCTTCCCTCCACCATTGTCTACAATTTCCCCCACCTTCTCTCAACCTGCCCCGGTAGCAGGCCCACAATAATTTATTTCATATTGTTTGTTACCAATATATTGCTAGTGGAATGATCAAAGAATATTTTCTTAGAAGAAAATTAGTGGGGGCTGGAGTGATAGCACAGCCGGTAGGGCGTTTGCCTTGCACGCGGCTGACCCGGGTTCGAATCCCAGCATCCCATATGGTCCCCTGAGCACCGCCAGGGGTAATTCCTAAGTGCATGAGCCAGGAATGACCCCTGTGCATTGCCAGGTGTGACCCAAAAAGCAAAAAAAAAAAGAAGAAGAAGAAGAAAATTAGTGTAAGTTGTTTTATCTCACCATGGAGACATTGAGTCCTTTTAAGAGAGATTACTAGGGGGCACAGCGGGTAGGGTGTTTGTCTTGCACGCAGCTGACCCAGGTTCAATTCCCAGTATCCCATATGATCCCCCAGCACCACCAGCAGTAGTTCCTGACTGCATGAGCCAGAACTAACCCTTGTGCATCACCAGGTGTGACCCAAGAAGCAAAAACAAAAACAAAAAGAGAGATTACTAGGATGTTACTACAAGTTAATCCTTCTGTGTAGTGATCTATAAGGGTTTTTTTTTTTTGCTTTTTGGGTCACACCCAGCAATGCTCAGTGGTTACTCCTGGCTCTGCACTCAGGAATTACTCCTGGCAGTGCTAGGGAACCATATGGGATGCAGGTCGGCCACATGCAAGGCAAATACCCTACCTGCTCTACTACCACTTGAGCCCAATATATTAGTTTTTGTAGAAGAAATTCCTTCATCTATTTTCATACTCCTAAATGCTTAAAGTTAATATAAAGGGAAACTTCAAGTTTCAGAAGATTTGACAGGCAGAGGTCTTTTGGTGTAATCACATCTGTTTTTGTTTTTATTTTTGTTTTGGTTTTAGTTCTCTGCCTTCTGCTTTGGTAATAGAAGCACCTAATTTGAGTATAGCTATTCTCCTGGGCACACATGTGTTTGGTTTTAACATACTTGCTTGTATTCTCTGATATACATTTTTTCGTTCCCTATTGGAGAGCCCACAAGGCTACCTAGAGTATCCCTCCTGCACGGAAGAGCCTGGCAAGCTCCTCATGGCGTATTCGATATGCCAAATACAGTAACAATAACAGCTCTCATTCCCTCGACCCATGAAAGAGCCTCCAATCATTGGGAAAGATGAGTAAGGAGAGGGTGCTAAAATCTCAGCGCTGGGACAAATGGAGACATTACTGGTGTTCGCTCAAGCATATTGATGAACAGCGGGATGACAGTGCTGCCGTGATTCTCCTGGGCAGACTTAGTGTTTCCTAGCTTAACAAATAATTTTCCTCCAAAAGCCACATTTATTCTACCTTGATTCCTACAAATTCCCTCCAGCTGTGGTCTTTGTTACAAGAGCAAGAGTTTGCACCATCTTGTGTGGCGTGCTTGCACACTTGCAGTGCTGGGACCTAACCCATATTGCATGTACATGTGGGGTGCTGCTAGGGATTGTGACCTTGCAACTTTATACCTGCTGCGTACCGCACTTTATCTCTGGGTCCTGTCTCCTGGCCCTCCAGTGGATATTTTTCAGGGCCAGTGTTTCATGCATGTAGATTCCTAATTAAAAAATGAAACACCACCTAGAGGACTGTGGAGAAGGGGTATCAGTCCTGTGGTTCTTGTTGTGGTCTGGTAACTTTGATTTTAAAAAGGCAAAAAATGGTACCCCTAAAACATACACAGACATGTAAACTAATATCTCAATTTTTAAATGATTTTACCAGGGCTAGAGAAATAGTACTGTGAATTGTTTCCTTGTCAGGCATACAGCTGACCTGGGTTCTATCCCTGGCACCTCATAGGGCCCTTCCAGCCCTGCCAGTAGTGATCCCTGAGCAGGAGTAAATAAGCCCGGTGTAGCCTGAAGACCAAAAAAAAAACTCCACCAAAAATTTTAAAACCCAGGTACAAGGACTAGAGAGATAGTATTGGAGGTAAGGCACTTGCCTTGTATTTCGCCATTTGGACTGAACCCTGGTTTAATCTCTGGCTTGCGTCTGATTCCCTGAGCACCACCAGGGGGCACTCCTGAGCACAGAGCCAGGAATAACCCCTGAGCACCTCAGATGTGACCCAAATTCAAAACAAAAAACCAATAACAACAACAAAAACGTAAGTGTCGATCTCTTTTTGTTGTTCTTTGGTTTAATGGGGCCTCAGGAGTGGTGCCAGCAAGCAGACCAGGGTGGGCTGCATGCAAGGCAAGTGCCCTACCCACTGTATGGTCACTGTAGCCCCCCAGCTGTAGATTTCTCACTGCACATTCTAGTGCTGTCCAGTCGAAATAGAATGTGAGCCAAATGTGTCTTCAATTTTCCCAGATGTCTGAAGTTTTTCTAGGAACCACAAAAACAATATAGCATGAAATGGAAAATTAATTATGAATTTTATTTAGTCCAATAAATACAAACTTATCCTTTCAACGTGTAACATAAAAATATTAATGATGGGGCCAGAGGAATAGTTCAACAGTCTGAGTCATACAGGAGGGGCCCAAGGTTGATCCTTGGTACCATGTGTTCTGTAGAGCGTTGCCAGGAGTAGCTCTTGAGTACCGCAGGGAGTGACACCCCCACCCCAAACAGAGTCATAATCAGCTTTTATTTTCCCCTTCACTACTACATCTTCAATTTAGTGTGTCATTCACACCTCCAACGTAAGTCCATGTGAACTCGGTACATCGAAGGTGCCTAACAGCTATATCTGCTTTGTGGCCACTGTCTGGGGCAGTGTTAATTTAGATCAGAAAGAAATCCAAAATGTGCTTTCGAGCGTTAGGAGAAAGCCGAACCCTGGACAGACGCTTTGGACATGGACCGCAGGTTTCACTGCATCCGTCTGATTGAGTGTCAAGCCTGTTCCTTGAGAAGTTTTGTCCTTAGAACAAATATCCGTGTTTTAACATAGTTTCAGGATTTTCATCGAGGAGGAAAGTGTCATCTTTAAGCTTCAAGGTGCTATTGAACTGTGAAGCTCCATTAGGTTTCCAGGCAACCACAGATTAAAATGCCCGCTTCAGTCAGCTTCATCAGTGGCTGAATAAATAGCAGTACTTCCACATTAAAAATCACTGTCATCCCATTGCTCATCGATTTGCTCGAGCGGGCACCAGTAAGATCTCCATTATGAGACTTGTTGTACTGTTTTCGGCATATTGACTACGCCACAGGTAGCATAATAATAACAACAACAACAATAATAATAATAATAGAGATCTGGGGAGACTCAGGCTAAGATATGCTATCTTTATAAGGAAACCACAAAGGCTTAGATGCAGAAATAGAGGAATGCTCTCCTCCGTGGGATTACCTTTCTTTCTTTCTTTCTTTTTTTTTTTTTTTGCTTTTTGGGTCACACCCAGCGATGCACAGGGGTTACTCCTGGCTCTGCACTCAGGAATTACTCCTCTCGGTACTCGGGGGACCATATTGGATGCTGGGAATCGAACCCAGGTCGGCCTCATCCAAGGCAAACGCCCTACCCGCTGTGCTATCAATCCAGCCCAGGGATCACCTTTCAATGTAGAATTTTTGTTTCAAGTATTTTGAAACAACATTTGCTTGTTGTTTTTTTTTTTTAATATAATTCTGATTTGCTTTGTTGGATAACATAAAGGCATTAGGAGCAGGTGACCAAGTGCCGACAAAGCTTTCATTTCCAGAATGTAAAAGTCCATTTTGTATTCTGGGAGGTGCCCAAAACTCAGTAAACCATGAATCCTGCCTCACTACCTTTTAAGCTTCAGATTTGTAGGATTTCCTATTTTATGACGTTAAATTTGATTGCGGTGATTTTCTCCAAATGGGATTTTGTGTTTGGGTGGTTTAGTTTTGGTTTGGGGGCCACATCTAGCACAGCCCAAAGCCAGCATGGAGGCTCCTTCCAGCTCAGTGCTGGGGTGCCCCGTGGCTGGGACCAGACGGTGTGGGGGATTGAGCCCCAGGCATTGAAGCACATGCATCAGCCCTTGAGTGAGCCAGAAGTAATTTTTGGTAGATTCTCTTTAATCTGTAAGAAAAGTGGAAAACCCGTGGGATCAATGAATTTAAATATGCCCTACAAAGTAGAAATCGACTTCAGTAGAAATTTGGAGTTAAGGTCTCACAAATATTTGTGGGTACTTGAAATTCAGTTGATCATGTAACTTTTTATTGAGCCAGACCTCGGACGTGGAGAATATTTGTTAATTCCCCGCAGGCAATCTGAACTCCCTTGGGTGTTAAGTGGAAGCCTCGGTTAAACTGCTTGAGTGTTTGGAATAGACCTGCAGTTGCAAGAACACAGCTGCTAAGAGTGTGTCTTATTGTATGCTTAATAATACTTTATTTGTATGGGTCTATTTCAGAGTGCGAGGAGACAAAAACAGCCGCTTTCCCAAGGAGGTTTACCCTGTGGGTTCAAATGGGATCTTGCAAGCACAAAGGAAAATTTTAGAAACACTTTACTCAGTGAAAGGGAGCGCTCTCTGTCTCCATTACATTTCTCAAAATCTGATAACCACAAAGGAGATTTAAACACAAGGGAGATTCTCTCTCTCTCTTCATCTCTCTGTCTCCCCCTGTCTCTCTGTCTCTGTTTCTCTCTCATTAGTAGTCTCCCACTTACGGGATTCCTCCTCTCCTTCCACCTACTGTTATTTGGAATTTCCGTTCCCAGTTCCCTTCCCTCTCCATTGGCACCATACGGTCGCTTGTCTCCTGGACTGTAATGTATTACTCCATTCCCTCCCTCTGGAAGCAGGGCGGGCCTATAGCCGTAGCAGAGCTGTGGCAAAGTGACTTCACTTGTGTCTGACTTCTTTTGAAAGAAATGCTTTCTAGGCTGCCAAGAAATCTTAAGTAACTTAAGTGAAACTTTGTTTAGGGGAGGGTGGATTTGTGGATTTGTCCGAGTAACAGGACTGACATTTGAGCCTCAGGATTCAGAAGCGGGGCAAACCTGGCCTAATACTGTGTATTTTTACAGGATGACCCGTTGGTACTGAATGAGATCAGAGAAGACCTTCGTGTAGAGTGTTCTAAGTTTGGTCAAATTCGGAAGCTCCTGCTCTTCGATGTAAGTTCCAGACTGAGATCAGTTATTTCTCTGTCTCTTGAAGAAGTTAGAGCCAGTGATTGATCTGTCCCCAAATATTAGATGGCTGTGTTTGTACCACAGTTCCGTTTGCTAATGTTAGTCCTCTATTTGCCTTAAATACATGAATGTAAATTCCAAGTTCAGGCGGTACTAGACATAGATTTCCTTAACTGTCCATCATTATGCTAGAGCTGTATTTCTCCAAGTAGGTGATATGCAATGCCTCTCCACACCTGCCCCATGTGGGGTTTAGCGAACGATCTAGGTGACCCCCTAGTAGCCTCGGGTGTAATTGGGGGCGTGCTTTGTTTAAGGAAGATAGATTTCAGTGCTACTCACTGTAGGTTCCTTTGCTTGGAGCACAGTAAATGGCACATGTGGGGGCCGTGGCCACGACTGGGTTGTGCACGCTGAGGGGCACGTTGCTGGCCAAGGAGACCGTGTCCTGATGCAGGGGCGGCTGAGACCCCAGCAGCCAAACGGTCACATCCCAGGTATCTGGATGTCCTTTACAGGACGATAGAAAACAGGGTCAGGTCCGTCCACACACTAAGATGGCCCTCAGCATTAAAAAGGAAGGAGAGGACTGGAGCCATTGTTCAGCAGGTAGGGCCCTGGGCCTTGCATGCCACTGACCTAGGTTTGATCCCCAGCACAGGACATGGCCCCTGAGCCTGCCAGGGGGGGCCCAGAATCCAAAAAAGGTGCAAAATGAACAGTCCTTGGAATCCCTGGTCCCTGGGATCCCTCTCAAGAGGCACTTGGTCTTTAGAGGGGAAATAGCAAGTAAAGGGCTGGGGCGGCGTCGAGGAGACAGTAATTAATACGAACAGAATTCTACTTCTGCTGTGATTGCAATGCAGTCACATACTTGAGGATCCACGAGGTACCTTGTTTTTGATGGCTAGAAGCTTTAACATTGGACTGGAGAGGTAGTACAGGTGGGAAGGCCTTGCATGCAGCCACTTGGGCTGCCCCTGGTGTGGGTCCCAGTACCACCCAGTGCCTCCCTAGCGTGCACAGCCAGGCCTCACTCCTGAGAGCCCCTGAGCACCACTGGGTGAAGCTGTTCTCCCAAGTCCCCCGAAATACATCAATGACTACAGTGTCAGATGAACAGAACATGGCAAATTGCGTGTTTATCACAGTTTTAAAAACTATAACACCATTAAGACTAAAATAAAATAAGGAAGATTTGCAGGGAGGTTTTTGTTGCTGTTCCTGAAAAGAGGTGCTAGTCCAGATAAATATGAGAACTCTAAAAGAGGAAGTGGTCAGGTGGAGAATAGTACAGGAAAAATGTCTGAGACTTTATGGCTCTCTGTTTGCCCATTTTTTCTCCTCTTTGTGAATTCTTCCTCCATATTTTTGGAGAGACGATTTGGAGCCACCTGCAGCTGTGTTCACTGGTTGCTCCTAGCTCTGTGCTCAGGAATCACTCCTGCTAGGCTCAGGGGACCATATGGTGCCAGGGATCAGACTCAAATCAGCTTAGTGCAAGGCAAGCGCCCTACACTCTGTACTGTCTGCCTGGCCCCCCACTTCTGCATATGTGAAGACTGACAAAGAATTCTGTGGGGGGTGCTGGGAGCAATAGTACAGCAGGTAGGGCATTTGCCTTGCACGAGCTGACCCAGGTTCAATTTTCGGCATCCCATATGGTCCCCCGAGCACTGCCAGGAGTAATTCCTGAGTGCAGAGCCAGGAGTACCCCTGTGCATCGCCCGGTATGACCCAAAAAGCCAAAAAAAAAAGAATTCTGTGTGGGGGCTAGAGAGAAAGTACAGCGGGTAGGGCATTTGCCTAGCATGCAGCCAAAGCTGGTTCAGTCTCTGGCACCCCATAATGGTCCCCCAAGCACCACCAGGGGTAATTACTGAGTGCAGAGCCGGAGTAGCCTCTGAATATCTCTGGGTGTAGCCCAAAAAGGATTCTGTGTGACAGGAGCAGTAGTACCATGGGTATTTGACTCACACACAGCCAGCGCAAGTTTGATCCCCAGCACCCCAGTATGGTCCCCCAAGTATGCCAGGAGTGATCCCTAAATGCAGAGCCAGGTGTAAACCCTGAACACTGTCAGGTATGGCCCCCCAAAAAGGGAAAAAAGAATGTGTATACCCCTTCACATTTTTTCGCTTCTGAAAACAACAGATCCAAAAAGACACCATTTATTGATTGGGTTCTCTAAACTCATGTGATCTGATTCCATCTGCACGATCCTTCATGATAGAGAGTTGCTATTTACCCGTTTCTTCTGTGCCTTGGTAGAGACACCCCGATGGTGTGGCCTCTGTGTCCTTTCGAGAACCAGAGGAAGCTGATTACTGTATTCAGACCCTTAATGGAAGGTGGTTTGGTGGCCGTCAGATCACTGCCGAAGCATGGGATGGAACTACAGATTACCAGGTAAGGGGCTGGAGAGAGAATGTAGTAGTAGGGCCTTTGCCTTGCATGCCGCTTGCCTGGGTTCTATCCCCAGTACCCCAGATAGTCTCCCAAACCCACTAGGAGTCAGCCCTGAGCATGGCTGGATGTGGCCCAAAAACATTATCAGATAGATAGGAATTGTCAGGTTGTTCTTTTATGAACAAATACCTATCCTGGAACCCTTCAGATAAGCATTGGGTGTGCTTTAAATATTTCTAGTTTAGCAACATTTTTGTATTACTCTATACATTCAGAGGATAGAAAGCAAATGTTTCAGTCTTTCCATTTATACTTCTGAAAGTTCTAGGTTTGCTCAAAATAGTTAGAAAAAACATATTGACTGATCCAGTGCTCTTCCATGCTATGTAGCAAAGTCAAGCGCTCAAATTCGAACTTTATAATTAACAAAAACTTTCTGTGGTAATGTATTTGGCCTCCATTTAGGTTATCTCATTTATGGTTAGCTGATGCAATACATGTAGTTTTAACGTGTGCTAATACATCAGTGTTTTGAAAAATGAAGATAAGGGATTGCTTTGGTCCCATAAGAAGAGATATCTTGGGGCCAGAGTGATAGTCCAGTGGGTAGGGTGCTTGACTTGCATATGGCTCACCTGACTTTGATTCCCAACACCTATATGGTTCCCCCAAACCCCACCAGGATTGATCACCGAGTGCAGATACAGGAATAAGCTCTGACCACCTGAATGTGACCCAAAAGCCCAGAAAAAGAGATACCTTGGGCCAGGGATATGACTTAGGCAGAGCACCTGTCTTACACACGTAAGGCCCTGAGTTTGGTGCCAGTACCACCAAAAAGAGATTCCTAAGAAAATCTCAGGATGCTTTTGTTGGGATATTATTGTCCACTTTTCCCAAAAATGATTTTAATGACAGTGTCCATTCACACACAGGTGGAAGAGACCTCCAGAGAACGGGAGGAAAGGCTGAAAGGATGGGAGGCTTTCCTTAATTCTTCTGAGGCCAACAAAGGTCTTCAGCGTACAAATTCCATCAGTGTTCCAGAGAACGCCGGTCCTTCCAGAGCACGGCACATTTCCGAGTGCTCTACCATGTCTAAAGTGAATGTTCCAGAAGGTACACCAGAAATGGCATTTGAGGAACCCATTGATGAAAAGAAGTTCGAGACAGCAGAAGATGGGGGCAAATTAGAAGAAGGTACCTCCGGGAAAGATGCTAAGGAAGGTGGCCCCCAAAGCAAAGCTGACGATAGCTGCCTCAAGAGGAAGCGAGAAGGCTACCTGGAAGGAGAATCTGGAGAAGGCAGTGCCAAAAATGTGTTCGACGAGGATAACACTAAAAAAGAGGCTAAGAAAAATGGCCCTGAAAGAGAACCCAAGAAGAGACTTAAGCATGATCATGTAGAGAAAAATCTTCAACAGAGATCCAAAGAAGGTGGCCCCAACAAGGAGTCTGGAGAAGACTCGGGAAAGGGCTTTGGAAAGCAGTTCCCAGATGGCACTGACAAACAATCTGAAGAGAATAGTGTCAGAAAAGAGTTTGATGAGGATGAGTTCGACCGCGAGTTTCAGGAAACCGTTCTCCAGAAAGGGGGAGGAGAAAGACCTGAATTAGGTGATGTCAACTCTAGAAAAGCCTTAAACAAAGAAGGCTCTGCGAGGGAGTCTGACGACGAGTCAGAAGAAAAGGAAGAGGAGGAACAGGAAGAGATCTACAAGAAATTGTTGGATGAAAAGGAAGACAAAGAAAATACAGATGAGCAGGAGGAAGAAGATGCAAGTGAGAAGCTGTTGGAAGAATCAGACAAAAAGGAAGAGAACGCACCAGAAGAAAAAGATGGGTTGTTCAGAGATGACAAGTCGTTGGATGACCAGAATTCCATTGTTAAGTTGTTGGAAGATTCTGGCGAATGGGGGACCATGTGTCGGGGTAGTAAGAAGAGCGTTCAGGAAGAGGGACCCCTCTCCTCAGGCAGCAGCTTTGTCCTCAGTTTCAATGAAGAAGATGACAACGATGCCACTGAAGGCCACAATATGTAACCCTTTAAATGTGCTGTTCTCTCCACTTTGCCCACGTGTCAGGGTAATCACCAGTAGTGTCACACGAACATGTGCATAGTGGTAGGATGCCATGAGATTAGTGTGTTGATGTTTTCTTCATTACCTGTACTTAATGATTTTAAACATAACGTTCCGTGGCTGTTGAGTTCAACTTCATAGTTATAACAATGCAGATAAACTGGATACTTGTTCTTTGTCAGAGTTGCTAAGTGCATGCAGAGTAATATTTTTAAAGCTTTGATTGACATCTGTGATAGTCAGAAATTAAAACAAGTTGTGAATATGCAGAAACCAAACATTGGCCTTGAGTTAAATTGCATTTTAAATTGCTCTTGTTGCTCTATTCATACTAATGTTTGTTATTTCTAAGCACTTAAAAAAATCCCCCAGGAGTCTCTTTGCTTCCAGATTATTATAACTCTCACGTCCCTTTCTAAATCACAACATCTTAGTAAAATTAAATACGGGACAGAAAGACAGTTCAGGAGGTAAGGCATTTTCCCTGCTCACTTCTGACCCTGTTTAAATCCCTGGCACCACCTATGGTCCTCTAAGCACAGAGCCAGAAGCCCTGAGCATTGCCAGACGTGGCCCCAAAACGAAAAATAATTTTTAATTAAGAAATAAATATCACTTCAGAATCTTTCTTTGTAGGATCCTTGCAGGGATTTTTTTCTACCTCTTTTTCATGGAAAAAAATGATTCTCGAGGGGCCAGAGCAATAGTAGAGAAGACTGGGTGCTTGCCGTGCACACAGCTGATCCAGATTCGATCCCTGACATCCCAGATGGTTTCCTGAGCACCACCAGGAGTGATTCCTTAGTGAAGAGCCAGGAGTAACCCCAGAGCATCCCCCAGCTGCTCCCTCCAAAATATATATATATTTATATATATGTACAAAAGAAAAAAAAACTAAAAATTTTTAAAACAAGGAAATTGACCCTTTATGTGCAGAAGTGAACTTCCAGACATCCACAGCCTCCATTAAAATACGGAGGTGATTCAGATCATACTGTGAATTTGGGGATTTCTTAAGTAAAAGCACCATGCCCCAGAAAAATGTTTGCATATAGTACTCAACTTTGCGTATACACAACTTGTGAACACCCTGGAGTTTCAGAATTCCTTTTTTCACGCAGACTTAAAAGTTTTCAGTTTGGGGGCCAGAGAGATAAAAAGTAAAGCAGGTAGGGTGCTTACCTTACATGCAACCAACCCGCATTCAGTACCCACTAAGCACCATCAAGGAGTGACCCCTGAGTACTGCTGGCTGGGTGTGGCCCAAAAATGTTTTCAAATTTGTTTTTTCAGTTTCTGTTCTAGAAATATGTCTAGTACTGTGTTTGGTTCTGTAGTTCCAGTAAAATCTGGGGTCTGTATTGGTTTTTCTTTCTAAATTCAGTGTTGATGTATTAACGAGTTGAACTTTGTGTAATGAAGTTATTCTCATAATGTAAAAGTGATAAAATAAACCATTGATTGTTTTTCATTATACCGTCTGTAATTGTAATCATTATACTGTTTTAGGGGTGAGTTCTTATTCTTTAAACTAGTTTTCTGAGAATTTTTTAATTGACATCTGAAATATTTTAAATCTTCAGACTTTTACCAATTATCAGTGTTAAAGGACATAAAGAAAATATAGAAAAAAATGTAAAGCAAAATAGTATTCCCTTTGAAGACAAACTAGAAGCATTTGAACAGTATTTATTGGAGAATTTGGTTTTCTAAGTGAAAAATGCTGTGTCTTCCCTACACAAAGGTTGGAATGCAGAATTACAACATAAGTCAGCTCAGGGATCGATGTTGCTCCGAGTGGGGGATTGTGCTCCCTGGGGGCTGCTGGAACAATTCAGAGGGGCAGTGGTATTCTCGGGAGCAATTTGGGCTGTTTTCTGTTTGGTCAAAGGGGGCCAGAGAGAGAGTACAGTAGGTAGAGTGTTGTAATTTTTAGACTGAGTCATTTTATCATATAAAAAGAAAAGGTCATATGCCAGATAAGTTGGGAGGAATCTCTGACTTAGGTTATTCGCAGTGATTGTTCTCATTTAAACTTAGTTTAGTTCTTACCCAGTGCTTATCTCTTGTCAAGAAGTACCCTGGAAGCAAAAGTAACAAACTGTTCTAAAATGACAACTAACTTGAGGTTTGTCATTGATTAACAAATGTAGGGCCAGAGAGATAGCACCTCGAGGAAGGTGTTGCATGCCTTGTACAGGGCTGACTCAGGTTCAATCCTCTGTATTACATGGGTTTCCTTGAGTGAACACTGAAACAGGAGTAAGCCCTGAGCACGCACCCAAGAGTAATTACTGCAAAATACAAATTATGAGTCCAGATGCACAAAGGTGGGCTGGAGCAGTAGTTCCTCAGGTAGGATGTGTGCCTTGCATGTGGCTGGCTCGGGTTCAGTTCCTGGCATCACAGATGGTTCCCAGAGCCTGCCAGGAGTGATCACTGAGCACCATTAGGTGTGGCCCAAATGAAAGAGGCACCAAAGCAAACAAGCCCCCATTAGTCAAGTAATGAGACTTCATTAGTCCTGAAAACAATTTGTCGTGAGGCAAAATCAAAGCATTTATTTTCACCCACACCTGCACTGTTGTGATGATGGGGGTTGCACAGCAGGTTACTATTCCCCCAAGGCTCTGGAGCCCTTCTTGCTTCTGCACCAATGTTTCCGGAGCACAAACCAGGCCCCTTCCGCCAGCTCCACAGGCTGGGAAGAGAAGGCAGAAGCTGAGAGGGCAGACTCCATGCAGGAGGCCAACGCTGAAGTTCCAGTACCAGTACCATGCGGTTCCCCCGCAGGTGGCCAAGGCTGGAGTCCAGGTAACGGTACCAGTTTCCCCCAGGCACGGAGCAGAGAGAACCTGAACACCACTAGGAATGGCCCCCTGCAAATTATTTTACTCACTTTGTCCAGGTCCTGCTTCAACACACCTAATCACATGCCTGACTTTATTCATATCTCTAAGTGAAATATTAATGACATAGGGACAAATACTAAAAGTGTTCTTTAAAAATCATTTTTGTCCCAGGTTCAATTCCCAGCATCCCATATGGTCCCCTGGAGTAACCCCTGTGCATCGCCGGGTATGATCCAAAAAACAAAAAAAAAAAAATCAGTTTTGTTTTCGAGACTTGAGCAATAGCACAGTGGGTAGGGCGTTTGCTTTGCACGCGGCCAACCCGGGTTCAATTCCCAGCATCCCATATGGTCCCTTGAGCACTGCCAGGGGGTGATTCCTGAGGGCAAAGCCAGGAGTAACCCCTGTGCATCACTGGGTGTGACCCAAAAAGCAAAAAAAAATAAAAATCAGTTTTGTTTTCATAACAAATTTTTGTGGGAATTTTTTTTGGGGGGGCGGAACAGGCACACTTAGTGGTGCGCAGAGGTAACTCCTGGCTCTGCACTCAGGGGCAGACTTTGGCAGGCCCAGGGGACCATACGGGATGACTGCATGCAAGGCAAGAGCCTTACCTGCTGTGCTATCATTCAGGCCCCATAAACAGAAAAGCTTTAAAACCAATTCCGTTGCTCACTGTGCAACAACTGTGTGACCTTAGCTAAGTTACTTGATGTCTCTGTGCATTTCATTGCCTTTATTACAAAATGGGAATAAAAACAGTACCTGGAGGCCAAAGAGACAGTATATAGGTTACGGCACTTGGCGTTTTGTGCTGCTGACCCGAGTTCATTCCCTGAGCACAGAGCTAGGAGGAAGCCCTAAGCACTGCCATTTGTGGCCCAACCTTCCCAACAACAGTTCCTGGTTCAAAAAATAAAAATCATAAATCAAAGTTGCAAATGGCCCAAGTTCTCCACTTATTATAGGGGGAGAGAAAAAACTCCATGATTTAGGGCTGGGAATGTAATTCGCTGATTAACACCTGCCTTACATGTGTGAGTCCCATGGTTTGATCCCTGGCACCACAAACAACAAATTTCATGTTATCCAGTATGCTCTTAGGCGGCTGGAGAGATAATACAGTGGGTAAAGCACTCACACGTGGCTGACCATGGTTCAAACCCCAGCACCACATATGGTCCCCTGTCCTGAGCCCAGAGCCAGAAAAAAAGCCTAAGCAGAGCTGGGTGTCGCCCCCCAAACAAAAAAGATGCTTGGATGTATTTACACTCACTATAGTGTCTATTTAATAATGATTAGATTCAGCAAGCAGAGATCACTTTAATGGGTATCCAATAATATGAGTTAGGGCAGTGGGGCTGAACTAGCTATCATTAGAAAAGGACCACCTCAAAAGGACACTATAATATCTCTTAAGATAGGGCACACACACACCCCCGGCACCCAGATCTGAAATTGTTTCAACAGTCCCATGTCTAGAGCCTAGTACAGCACCTGACCTATAATAGAAACTGGATCGTTTTGGAGGTTGTTTTTTTTTTAATTTTGGTTTTGGGGCCACACCGAGTAATTCTCAGGGCTCAGAGATGACTCCTGGCAGACTCACGGAAGCATAGAAGATGACTGGGATTGAACCCGAGTTAGCCACTTGCAAAGCAAGCACCCTGCCCATTGCACTATCACTCTTACCCAGAGCTGAATAGTTTTTGAATGACTTTTTTCTCTGGATACATATACGCACTCCTTTTTCTGGAGACTGGAGCATCTAACTTAACAAGCCTACTCTTCCCCAGTCTTCCTCTCTCCACAGCTCAAATGTCCAAACCAGAATTCTAGCAGTCACCTTTGATTTCTCTCTCCTCCACCGGCAACATCTAAACCTAATGGCTCTAAATCCAAATATTCTGCGTAGAATCTGAATCCATTTCACTATGTCCACACCCCCATACTGATACTTTGTGGTTCTACCATCATCACTCAAAAGCACCAAATTGGCACTCCTGTCCCTTTTCAAGTAATTTCTTTTTTTCTTCTTTTTTCATTTTGGGGGCTGGAGTGATAGCACAGCGGTAGGGTGTTTGCCTTCCATTCAGCCGACCCGGGTTCGAGTCCTCCACTCCTCTCGGAGAGCCCGGCAAGCTACCGAGAGTGTCTCGCCCGCTCGGCAGAGCCTGGCAAGCTACCTCTGGTGTATTCGATATGCCAAAAATAGTAACAACAAGTCTCACAATGGAGACGTTACTGGTGACCGCTCGAGCAAATTGATGAGCAACAGGATGACAGTGACAGTGATAGTGACAGTTTTATTTTGAGGGCCACGCCAGGCTGTCCTCAGGACTTACTCCTGGCTCTGTGCTCAAGGGACCATAGACTGTGCCAGGGATCAAACCAAAGTCAGTCATGTGCAAGGCAAGCACCTTAACCCCTGTATTATCTCTCTGGCCCAGTGTCTTCATCTTTGATGAAAATGAACGAATGAGGGGGTGGAGAGTCAGAGAATGAAAGTCCTTTCCAGAGAGCCATAGAGGCAGGCTGGGGGAGGGTGGCTGAGGGAAACTGGAGTCATTGGTGATGGGAAATGGACACTGGTGGAGGGATGGGTTTTGGAACATTGTATGACTGAAACCTGATCATGAGCAGCTTTGTTACTGTGTTTCTCACGGTGACTCAATTTAAAAAATACATTAAAAACCCAAATTATTCAAAAAATAAGAAGAAAGAAAAGAAAATGAACAAATGATGAAGATTCTAATGCAGATGCCAGTAATACTGCAGGAGAGTAGAGATTTGGGTCAGCCAGCAAGAAGGTTTGGGTCAGCCATCTCTGTCACTGTCACTGTTATCCCTTTGTTCATCGATTTGCTCGAGTGGGCACCAAGTGAGACTTTTGTTACTGTTTTTGGCATATAGAATACGCCACGGGTAGGTAGCTTGCCAGACTCTGCCGTGCGGGCGAGATACTGTCGGTAGCTTGCCGGGCTCTCAGAGAGGGACAGAGGAATCGAACCTAGGTCAGCCACGTGCAAGGCTAACGCCCTACCCGCTGTGCTATCGCTCCAGCCCAGCCAGCCATCTCTATATTACCAATATTTCCTTTTGTTTGTTCTGGGGCCACACCTGGCAGTGCTCAGAACATACTGCTCTGACTCTGCTTGCAGTTGCTCCCTGGGCACACAGCCCACTGAGTTCTAGCCTTTACCAAAATTTCTGTTATAAATTCAAACTCACTGTCTTTTTGTTTTGTTTTGGGGCCACACCCACCGATGCTTAAGGGTTACTCCTGGATCTGCACACAGATTACTCCTGGTGGTGCTCAGGGGACCATATGGGATGCTGGGAATTGAGCCTGGGTCAGCCACATATAAGAAAAATGCCCTACCCATTCTACTATCTGTCCAGCCCCACAAACTCATTGTCTTAATACCAAAGTACTAAGATTCACTTCCAGTTTCTCTTTGGCATGGAAGTCACTCAGAGTGATGCCAGGGATAATGGTGAAGTAGAAGAACCTCTTCAAATGAATGAGTGCAAGTGTTCAAATGTGTCCATGGAACACAACAGACCTGTAAAGTTTGTTTCTGCCAAAAGTTAGGCATATGGGAGCCACGCCCACAAGCCACCTCTGGTTCAGCCATACAAACTCATTTATTGGCCTTGATTCAGAGACCCATAAATAAATTTCGAAATAGATCAGACCCACAATTAATATCGGACCCGATCAAGGCTGTACAGATGGAGTACATCACGGGGGTGCAGGTTTGCTAGTGCCTGCCCAAGCAGAGGCCCCAGCAGCCACTTGCTCCCATAATCCAAAATCTACAACATGCTCCTGGCCGAACTCCACCATCTCAGGACAGACCTCACCAAGATATTAATCTGCTAAAAACTCAGGTATGTGGGTTTTGTGACTGAAATCTCCAGACTCTCTTGGGGTTGGAATGGACTACCTCCCCCCACCAGCTACTGCCCCCCAAAAGAAAGATGCCTGCTACAGAGCAAACAGGTGGGGGGTGGGAGGGGAGTGGGAGGGAAACTGGGGACATTGGTGGTAGGAAGTATACACCGGTGGAGAGATGGGTGTTGAAACATTGTATGACTGAAACCCAATCATGATGATTCAATTTTTTTTTTTTGCTTTTTTGGGTCACACCCAGCGATGCACAGGGGTCACTCCTGGCTCGTGCACTCAGGAATTACTCCTGGCGGTGCTCGGGGGACCATATGGGATGCTGGGATTCGAACCCGGGTCGGCCGCGTGCAAGGCAAACGCCCTACCCGCTGTGCTATCACTCCAGCCCCCATGATGATTCAATTTTTAAAACAGTTTTCTTGGTTAGGTTTTATCTGTTGTTTATTTTGGGTCACACCTGGCAATACTAAAGGGATACTCCTGGCTTTGCATTTAGGAATAACTCTTGGTAGCACTTGGAGGACCATGTGAGATACCAGAGATTGAACCCAGGTGAGCTGCATGCAAGTCAAGCTACGTGCTGTACTATCGCTCTGGCACCCAGACCTGCAAATTCTAAAATTTTCTTTTTTGGGGGGTAGAGGAGGTGTTTTTTTGAGGGGGGGATGAGCCACATCACAGTACTCAGGGGCCATTCTTATCTCTGTGCTGAGGATTACTCCTGACAGTGCTCAAGGGACCGTATGTGGTGCCAGAGATCAAACTGGAGTCAACCACATACAAATACTTTATCCACTGTACTATCTCTGCAACTCCACTACAGTGGTTTAAGTACAATGGATAGGCATTTGCTTTGCATGTGGCAGACCAAGTTTTGATCCCCAGAATCCCTTCCTGATGGTCCCCTGAGCCCTGTAGGAGTGACCTCTGAGTGCATAACCAGGAATAAGCCCTGAACCTCACCAGGTGTGGCCCAAAAACTAATCACTGTAATCACTGTAATAATCACTGTAATAATCCCCTTGATCATCGATTTGCTCAAGCGGGTGCCAGTAATGTCTCCATTCATCCTAGCCCTGAGATTTTAGCAGCCTCTCTTTACTAGTTCTTCCCAGTGGTACCACATTGGAGGCTCTTTCAGAGTAAGGGGAATGAGATCCATCATTGTTACTGTATTTGGCATATTGAATAAGCCACGGAGAGCTTGTCAGACTCTGCCGTGCGGGCATGATGCTCACGGTATCTTGCCAGGTTCTCTGAGAGGGAGAACTAAGATATAAGAGGGAGCATTGTTTTATAGTCTCTGGATATTGGCTACTGATGAAATTACATGACACCAGAGGCGGTTTGTGGGTGTGGCTGCAAAGCTACTGGAAAATGGGGGGTCTGGGTGATGGAGGCCCAGTCCCGATCCGAGCAGGCTTAGAGATCTCAGCCCCGGGTCCCACACACCTGGGTTCCTCTGCCAGTCCCTTCATGCATGAGGCTTGTCTGAACGTGTGGAGAGGGGCCTTGAGCATGGCTGTGGCTGGGTTCTGGAGGTCTTCGGCTGCTGGGACTCTGCTCGAGGCGGGGAGGAAAACTCAACACATCCCGCTTCAAGGGGGCCCGGTGAAGACAGCCAAGTGCGGGGGCAAGAGACTAAACAAAGAATAAGAATAAATAAGTAAATAAATAAATAAATTCTAATACCTGAATCTGGTTCTGTGCTTGCTCTATCATTCCCAACTGTACATTTGTGTTCCTTTAATGTGCTTTGTGGTTTGTTTGATAGCGAGACATGATATACTAGATAAAGAAACTGGGGCTGGAGCAGTAGCACAGTGGGTAGGGCGTTTGCCTTACACGCAGCAACCCGGGTTTGATTCCCAGCATCCCATATGGTCCGCTAAGCGCTGCCAGGGTAATTCGTGAGTGCAGAGCCAGGAGTAACCCCTGTGCATCACCGGGTGTGACTCAAAAAGTTAAAAAAAACTGGTAAATATGGCTGTAAATAATGATATGGTGGTTGAGACACGGCGGGCTGGAATCCACCTTTAGTCCTAAAATTAGATCTTAATTATTTGGTTTGTTTGGGGGCCACACCTTGCAGTGCTCAGGCCCTACTCCTGACTCTATGTCACTTCTGGTGGGGATCTAGGGACCAAATGAGGTACTGGGATCAAGCCCAGTTTGATCACCAACAGGGACAAGCGCCCTGCCCAACTGCTATCTCTACTGTCTCACTGGTCCATAGATCTTAGTATTTTATTTTATTGCTTTTTGTGTCACACCGGGCGATGCACAGGGGTTACTCCTGACTCTGTACTCAGAAATTACCCCTGGCGGTGCTCAGGGGACCATATGGGATGCTGGGAATTGAACCTGGGTCGGCTGTGTGCAAGGCAAACACCCTACCCACTGTGCTATTGCTCCAGCCCGATCTTAGTCTTTTAATGAGCCTCTGGCTCTAGACTCTCAACTGGGGTTTCTCAGTTTTCTTCCTCTTCCCTTAGATGGAACAGGATGGATAGAGTGGGATGAAACTGAGAAGTTTTCTTCCTCTGCGTGGCAGCCCCCTCAAGGGTCTCTATGTGACGATTTCGCTTCACCCAGAGCAGTTATGTAAGTGATAGGCTCTGGATTATTCCATCTAGTTTTCCAAAAGATTTTTAGACATTTTTCTCACCTCTTGCCTGGCTGCCATTTCCCTAATGTTAAGAAATGGATTAACTTATCAGTAACAGTATTGTAAACCACAGTGTCTAAAAGGAAAAAAGAAAAAGAAAAAAGTGCCTGTCACAGAGGCACGCTGGGGATGGAGAGGGGAAACTGGTTTCACTGGTGGAGGGCAGTGGAGACTGGTGAAGATATTGGTGTTGGAACATTGCATGCCCGGAACTTAATCATTAATAACTTTGTCATTTATGGTTACTTAATTCTTTAAAATAGGTTTAGGGGCCAGAGAGATAGTAGAGGATTAAGGCACTTGCTCTGCATGCAGGCACCGTGCTTTAATCCCCAGCACCGACATGGGGTATGGGATAAATCAGTTAATGTGATATATTATCAGAGACCCAGGAGTGAGCCCTGAACACCAACAGATATGGCAAGAAAAATAAAACATCCACCAATAAATGTTTTCATCTAAAGAAAAATCACAAGTAAATAGTTTCAGCTGAAAACGTTGCAAACAGCAAAACATCACAAATAAAGGCTTTCATCTTTGAAAAAGAAATGGTTTAGTTTAGACTAGATAGCAGTCAAGGGCAAAAGGAAATGAATAAATGAGAGGTGACTCTTCCCTGATGATGCTGCATCGAGCACCGAAGGCCGGCAGTACACTGAAGTATTCTATTAAGGTTTACAAAAGAACAGGTCAGCGTGCCCCAGTGACTTCATTAAACCACCCACAGAAGCGGATGCTGAAGACTGGACCCTTCTTGCATTCCACCCTTTTCTCTCTGCTTCCTTCCAACACTAATCCTTGAGAAATCTGAGATCCTAGACCGAGGGGAAGAGAGATTTTTGGGGTGATTAGGGGCTGCTTCAAGCTCAGTATTTGGGGTTGCTCTCTGGAGGCAACCTTCAGAACCTCAGGAGAAGGATCTAAATGGAGTGCCCATAAGGAAAGCATGCATAGCAACTCTGATGGTTGTCCCCACCTAGAAGATGATTTTTTTTTTTGCTTTCTGGGTCACACCTGGCGATGCACAGGTGTTACTCCTGGCTCTGCACTCAGGAATTACTCCTGGCGGTACTCAGGGGGTCATATGGGATGCTGGGAATCAAACCCAGGTTGGCGAATGCAAGGCAAGCACCCTACCCGCTGTGCTATCGCTCCAGCCCCAGAAGATGTTTTATTTTTTATTAAAGAAACCGATTTACAAAATTATTGATAATTGGGTTTCAGTCACAAAATATTTTGGCACCAGTCCCACCACCAGTGTCATCTTCCCTCCACCAGAGTTCCCATGCTCCCTCTACCACACTCCCCCTTCCCCAGCTGCCACCTTCACAGGCACCTTTCTTTTTTTTTATTTGAATCACTGTGAGATAGTTACAAGCTTTCATGTTTGGGTTGCAATCACACAATGATCAATCACCCATCCCTCAACCAGTGCACATCCCCCCCACCAACCCCCCCACCAATATCCCCGGTATACCCCCCCTTTCCCACCCTCCCCCTGCCTCCATGGAAGACAATATTCCCCATACTCTCTGTCTAGTTTTGGGCATTATGGCTTGCAACACAGACACTGAGAGGTCATCATGTTTGGTCCATTATCTACTTTCGGCACGCATCTCCCATTCCGACTGATTCCTCCAGCCATCATTTTCTTAGTGATCCTTTATCTATTTCATCTGTCACAGGCACCTTTCAAAGTTCCGTGGTTAGGGGCTAGAGAGATAGTACAGCATAAAGGCGTTTGTCTTGCACATGGCCGACCGGGTTTGATTCCCTACATCCCATATGGTTTCCCAAGCACTGCCAGGAATAATTCCTCAGTGCAGAACCAGAAGTGACCCTGAGCATCACTGGGTGTGACCCCAAAACTTAAAAAAAAACAAAAAACAAAACAAAATTCAGTGGTTGTACATAGATCTCATGTTTTCAGTGTTGTTACGTCTGTGCTTTCGATGTATAGGTATACAACCTATCCATATCACGGGTATAATCAAAGACCCTGGTTTCCATTCCCCAACTACTTCCTTTTTCTTTTTCTTCCTTCCCCCATTTGATTTCCTCCCTCTCTGTCCCAGAGTATCAAGAGTATCTCTTGATACTCTAGGAACAAGGCTGACCTAGGCTTAGCCCCTTTACTGAATTACATTTCCTCTTCCAGTTATTCTGTATACCACAGATAAATGAGATCATCCCATCTTTGTACTTCTGGCTTACTTCACTCAACATATCTTCCAGTTCCAACAAGTTTGCAGCAAATTTCATGGTTTCATCATCCTTTGCAGTTGCATAGTATTTCATTGTTTATATATACCACTTATCCATAACCCATTCGTCTGTCGTTGGACACCTAGGTTGATCCCATATCTCAGCTATTGTACTAAGCACTGCAATAAATAATGGTGTGCATATGTCCTTTTCAATGAATGGTTTTTCTCTCACAGAGATTGATGCCCAAGTGTGGGTCTTATGGCAACTCAATTCTAAATTCACTGAGAACTCTCCATACCATTTCCAGAGGGTTTAAGCTGGACAACATTCCCACCAGCAGTTGATCCGAGTTTCTTTTTCCATCACATCCCTGCCAACAAAGATTTTCCCACTATATTTTATATGTACTATTCTCACTGTGTGAGGTGATACCTCACTGTTGTCTTGATTTGGATTTCCCTGATGATAAATAATGTTGAGAACATTTCCATGTTTCTATTAACCACCCACCTGCAGAAGATGATTTTTTGAAGGAAGGTTTATTTGGGTCACACACAATGATGGTCAAGGAGTATTGCTGGCTTTGTATTCAGGAGTGACCCCTGGAGTGCTTGGGAACTATATGAAATGCTGAGGATTGAACCAGGGTCAGCCTCATGCGGGGAAAGTGCCTTTTCCCCACCTTTACTCCCACCTTGTAGCTCTTCTGCCCCAGGAAAACGGTTTTCCTGGACAAGTCCACCATCTCCTCAGGTTACTGACACCTAAATCAACCTGATTTTTTTATTGAATCACCGTGAAAAAAAATACAAAGCTTTCAGGTTTAAGTCTCAGTCATGTAATGATTAAACCCCCATCCATTCACCAGTGCACATGTTCCACCACCAAGAACCCCAATATGCCCCCCTTCCACCCCCCCACCTGAGTGGCTAGTGATCTTCACTTTATTCTATCTATGTTTTGAATACATTCAATATTTTAATAGAGAACTCACTATTATTGTTTGGAATTTCCCCCCAACAATCAGGCCTGCTGAAAAGGCATCATTTAATAATTTGTTTTCCATTGCTGAGAATGAAGACTCTATGAGTTTTGGATTTCTGATATTTTAGCTCAATTCACAGTCTAGATGCATTTCTGTAAGAAGTCGCGCTGGGTGCCCAAATGGGTTAGAAGACCTCTCAGATCATAGTCTTTAGGAGCAGAGGGTCCATTTTGCGCGCGGCAGCTCCGGATCTTATCTGGTCGGAGAGCGTGCTGGTAACGCCCCCCATCCCATGATCGCCTATGAACCATGTCACTGCAAACTCATACCTCTGGGTTGGGAGTCTTAGGAGGTGGCTCTCGCCACATGGGTGTTGCCACCACTGCCATCTTCCGCGCAGAAAGACAGGGTAGAGAGGGAAAATCCCTCCCCGGGAGGCACGGGGTTGTAGCACAGTTTACAGTCTAGATGCATTTCTGTAAGAAGCCGCTCTGGGTACCAAAATGGTTTAGAAGACCTCTCGGATCATAGTCTTTAGGAGCAGAGGGTCCGTTTCGTGCATGGCAGCTCCAGATCTTATCTGGGAAGAGAGCCTCAACCTGATTCTTTAAAAATTGTTCTGCCACTGTTGCTCATCGATTTGCTCAAGCAGGCACCAGTAACGTCTCTCATTGTGAGACTTATTGTTACTGTTTTTGGCATATCCAATACGCTACGGGTAGCTTGCCAGGCTCTGCCGTGTGGGCGTGATACTCTCGATAGCTTGCCAGGCTCTCCGAGAGGGGCGGAAGAATTGAACACGGGTCGGCCGCGTGAAAGGCAAACACCCTACCGCTGTGCTATCGCTCCAGCCGACTTATTACATTCAATATTCCAACACCAATCCCACCACTCTTCCATTTTCCCACCACCATTATTTCCAATTTTCCCAACCAACACCCAACCCTACTCCAATAGCAGACCCTAAACCATTTATCTTATATTGTTTGCTATGAATAATTCGCTAGAACTGATGAAAAGAGATTTCCTTTGAAGAAAGTGTGTGAACATTGTTGTATCTCTCCCTGCAGTTATTAGGCCCTTGTATAAGAGATGTTATTACGTCTCTTTTTTTTTTCACTTGCGCCAACCATTCTCTTGCTAATATTGGCCTTCAGTGGAACATGAATTCGGTAATAGGCTCAAATTGTTTTTAAGGGGGGGAATGCAGGCAGATATCCCAAAGGGCGACAGTGCATGCTTTGCAAACAAAAGGCCAGGTCCAATTCCCACTTTGTACTTCATGTTCCCCTGAGCACCACCGGGAGTGACCACTGAGCAGAGTAACCCTGAGCACCACAGATAAAGCCCAGAGAAGAAACAACAAACAAACCAAAAACCAAGGAGATTGACTTTGCTCACTCTTTTTTCTTTCTTTCTCTCTTTCTCTCTTTCTTTCTTTCTCTCTTTCTTTCTTTCTTTCTTTCTTTCTTTCTTTCTTTCTTTCTTTCTTTCTTTCTTTCTTGGCTTACTTCAAGGTTTGAGCTCAGGGATCACTTCTGGAAATGCTCAAGGGACTATACACAATGCTGAGAATGGAACTCCTGTACACTGCATGTGATTCTCTACCAGAAGGATGAGAATGTGATCTACCAATAATTAAGTCCCCTGGAGTTTTTATTTGGGGGAATGGTCCACACATGGCAGTGATTCTGGGGATCAAATTGGGCTCAGTCTCATGCAAGGCAAGTGCCTTAACCCCTGTACTCCCTGTACTATAAAAATTATCTATCACTAGACTATTTTTAAATATATATTCCCCTTCTCCTTCGTTTTTTATTGTCATTGTTGGTGTACAGGATTTTTTGTTTCTTTTTGTTGGGGGGGGGATTTAGACACTTGCTACAGCATCGGGGATCCCAAATGACAGTGTGGTGGGGATCAGGGATGGAAACCCTGCTAATTCAGCAGATACTCTACCCATAAGTCTCTCCCATGCTCCCCAGTTTTTATCTCTCAGATTTTTCCCAATGAGCCTCCAACTCAAATACATTTCAAGCTTCCCTCAGAGACTGGGGACTAAATTGTAATTCTCTGCCTTCATAGGTCAGTCTTAAGTCCCTAGATTTTAAGTTTTTCCTCATGGTTAATCATTCCCCCCCCCCACCTCCCATTCAATAAAAGTTGATGGGGTTCTTTTTTCATTTGTTTGGCTTTTTTACTTGTCAGAACAGAGCGGAGACTTCCCAGCTTCTTACATGCCAGTTGGGAACAGGAAGTTCTTTTTGAAAATGAATTAAATTAAGTCATGTTGTATACTGATAGGGTACAGCAGAAGGGAGAAATGGAGAGAGCAGAGGGTTGGTCACAGGGCTGAAGGCAACAGTGCTATTTCAATTTAAAGAGATGTCATCAAGTTCCTTTTGGTCGGTCAATTCAATTTATCATTCCAAGTTGCGGCACGGTCATGGTCAGCCTTGCATTATGTCTGGTATTTCCCGCATTCGCTCTACCAGACTAAATCACAATTTGTACTTGTGCTTACTTGCAGACTGGACTAGCTTTTAAATGGATTGTGCAGAACTTCTTAAAAATTGCCTGTTGAGACTAGACACAGCAAAGCAAAACAACAGCCTGCATCAACACTTTCCTTTTTTTTTTGTTTTCCTTTTGCTTTTCTTTTTTGAGCCACCCCTTGCTGTGGTCCAAGCTTCCTCCTGACTCCGTGATCAGGGGTCACTCCTGGAGGCCTATCCATTAGATGTCATTCCAGTCCCATCCCCATCCACTCCCCAAGATGGTGGATTCCAAGGAGCACTTAGTCAAGCTGTGTTTGAGGGGACACTGCCAAGTGCTTGGGGAGCTTCTCCCCTCCTCTTGCTGGCAGGTTGCTCAATTGACCATGCAGTGCTAGGGATCAAACCCCAGGCTCCTTCAGTAAAACATGAGTTTCATGTCCTTGGATCACTCTCCGGGCCCTCCAAAAAATACTTTGGAGGAAAGGAAGCAGCCTGGAAAAATTATCAAGAGAGCTCATGTTTTTTAGGCACAGATGTGAATGTCACCTCAAATACAACTGAGGCTGTCCAAAGCATGCCTTACCTCCTATACTCTCTCTGGCCCCTCCCTTTGCTTTTAAAGTATGCAAACACCAAAGGCGTCACCAGTTTCTCTGGAGATTTGCACCGAAGAGGAGCGTTTGTACTGAAAATGTACAGTTGACTGGTACTTGTTATAAATCAGAAATTGGATTCTGTTCAATGCGAGCTTCACTTAATTTTACTTTTTGGAAGAAAATAGCTTTATTTAGAGAAGTATGAACGAAAAAGAAAGAGTGTAGGTTTGTGTATGTGTGTGTGAGAGAGAGAAAGAGCAAGAGAGAGGGAGAGGAAGGGAGATGGTAGGAGGGGGAGAGGAAGAGATGTGTTCAAGAGAAAACAAGCTTCTCCAGAGTGGAGAAAGCAAAGAATGGCTTTTGGAAGATTATAATAGAATTTCTCCAAATTGTCTTGGCCTGGAGTTGTCTGCATACATAAAAGTTAATCTGGGTGTTGTCACAGGAAAAAGGACTTGGACTCATTACAATTTTTTTAATTGATTAAAAAAATTTGTTTATTTGTTTTTGGGTCCCATCTGGCTGTGCTCAGAGCTGACTTCTGGCTCTGCACTCAGGGATCAGACCTGGAGGGTTCAAGGAGACCGTGTGTGGTGTTGGGGGTCAAACTTTAACTGCCCTATTGCTTACTCACTGTACTCTCCCTTACACCCCAAATGTTGATGTTTACCCCTTTGCCCCTGCCGGTACTGACTTCCGCAGAAGTGATGATAGACAAACTGGGGTGGGGGAAGAAAGAGCTCAGGATATTAAGTTTGAGAGGCTTATTAGAGAAGAGGTCTGGACTAGAGATATAGATTCTGGGGTTACCAAAGTAGATATTTACAGTCAAAGGAAAAGGTTGGAGAGTTTGTACAGAGGTAAGGTACTTGCTTTGCATGTGACTGATCCTTGGGGCTGAATGTCATTTGCACCCAGCACCAGACTCACTCTGGAATAGCCTATGGATACCACTGGGGGTGGGTGGCCACATCCCACGCCCCAACCCTCCACAAAGGAGGGGGATATTTGAGCTTATTTGACCCAGCCAAGGTGAATCAAGGTAAAGAAAAAGGAATAAATGAGATGGATGCTTGGGCCAGGCTCAGCAGCAGAGAATATGCTTTGTAGATAGGTCTGGAGGAATTTTGCTTCAGCAACCTCCCTCTCCTTTTTCTTCTTTTGGAGGGGATAGGATGCATATCTTACAGTGCTCTGGGCTTACTCATCGCTCTGCTCTCAAGGATCACTTGTTCTGGGCCTCGGAAGACCATATGTAATGCCAGGGATCAAACCTAGGTCAACTGCTTCCAAGGCAAGTGCCCTGCCCGCAGTATTATCCCTCTGGAACTCCCTGTTCTCATTTTTCAAGGAAAAGATAGCTGCTTGATTAATTTTCTAAGAAATAGACAATGGGCTCAATAGCATTATTTGATGAACCCATCTGTTCCTTGCGGATTTTAAATTCTGAAAAATATGAATTTCCGTTTGTACTTTGCAGTCTATTTTTCTGTTTTCCTGTGACACAGGTTTTCGAATTGCTATGATAGCTCTGACTTCCATTCATGGCTATTTACCTGCTTTACCAAGTTGTTCCATTTTAGAAATCATATTTTCAATTGGTATGGACGCTCGTATTCTCTGATTACGTTTTTTCATAGGAAAAAAATTTTGTTCCATGCCTGCAATATTCTCTTGGACAGCTCTCAAGATACTAATTGGAATAAAAAATATATTTGCCACGTGAACTTCTCCAGGAGAAGTCCCTTGTTTTGTTGGTTGCTTTTAGTGTTTCTCTACCGTTCAGCGGGTTTCTTTACTGTCTGGTCGTAGCCACTGAACACACAGCATCACTCCATTTTGGTAAGTTGATCCTTGCTCCCATGTGGGTCACTACTTATCTAATAATTATCTGGTTTTGTGTTTTTAACTGTAGTAGGATTATATCCCAGGAATAACTCCTAGCTCTGCTTGCTGCTGACACACTGCACTACCAGTAGGGACCCCTGGACACAGAGCCCATGACTAAGCCAGCCCTGGGAGTGATCCTTGAATTGAATAGTAATAAAAGTACAGACCTTATAAAATTATTGAAAAGGTTGAATGCATGGAGACTGTTTACTGCAACTGCTGGCCTTTAGGAAGCATCACGGTTTTCCATTTTTGTGGTCTTCTGGGAATACTTGTCCTTGCTTTCTAGCATGACTGTGAGTTGTTTTTTCTTATTAGTTTTTCACTTCTGGCATTGCTGGGGAGTTGGAAAGGAAGGTGATAGTGAATACTTAGGCTGGATCCAGCACTTTGAACTGGAAGCGAGCATTTGCCTTTGAAATCCACAGCAATGAACATTCTAGATTGTGAATTTTGTGCCGCTTTGAACTTCCCATTCTCTTGATTAACTTAGAATAGCATAGCTGTCAGAAACATTAACAATCACGTCATAGAGCATTCTCACCTTAAAAATAGGCAAAGCAATAAGAAATAACTTCTTTCAGGGCAGCAAATTGATATAGGCAAGACCCTATACCACAATTCAAGATCTCTTGCCTCTTAGACAATTCAGGATATACCTATCTACCAAGATTCTCAGGTTATAAATTATTTGGGGGGGGGTCATACCTGGCAGTGCTGAAAGGAGGCTACTATCGGGTTTGTGCTTGGAGGTCTCTCCTGGTGGTATATGATATTTGAGAAACCATTTGGTGCTGGGGATCAAACCCGGGGGTCCTGCATGCAAAGTTTGTACTTAGTCAACTATGCTATCTCTCCAACCCAGACACCAAGGTTATAAACTTCACCTGACTGTTCCCTTCCTCCTATGCCCCCTTATGCTCTTAGATCATAACAGTTTCTTCCATTTAGTATAAAGAAGATAAAATTTTCTCCAAACTGCCTGCCCCCTTTGACCTTGGTTCTGTTTCTTTTTTCTTTGGGGGCCACACCCAGCGATACTCAGGTTACTTCTGGCTCTGCACACAGGAGACTCACTCCAGGCAGTGATTAAGGGACCATATAGGATGCAGGGAATGGAACCCAGGTAGGTCACATGCAAGGCAAGTCCGACCCACTGTCCTCTCGCGCCAGCCCCTGTGTTTGATTTCTGTTTGGGGACCACAGCGGTGGCATTACACTTAAGGACTTACCCTTAGCTTGGCACTCAGGGATCATTCCTAGTGGGACTGCGGGGAGCCTGCGGGTGATACTATAGGATTTGCAAGCCAAGCCTGAGTTCCAGCCCTTTGAGCCCTCTCCTGCTCCTAATCCTTTGTAAGTGAAGTTAAGCCTTCCAAGGGGCCAGACAGATAGTAGACGAGACATTGTACCCCTGCTCACCTCATTTCAAATCCTTGGGGTGAAGTGTAATCTCCACCCCCGCCGCAACACACGCAAAAAATTTAAGCCTTCCACCTGGACTCTGACCTCATTCTCCCCAGAAATTTATCATATTAATAGTATTCTCTTTTCCACCCTCGATTAATAAGATATAAACACAGACAAGGCTTAACCTGTAACAACATGTTAGCAATCTCTTATACGAGGGCTTAGGGGCTCCAGGGTGAGATGCAAAACTCTTCACCCACTTTCTTAAGGAAGCCTTTTTTGATCATTTTTAGTGACATATTTATAACAAGCAACATCAACTAAATTGTTCAGGGTCTGTTATAGAGGCAGGCTTGAGGGAGGGGTTATGAAAATCAGGGAAAAAAATAGTGGCAGGAAGGTGTAAGGGATTGGTGGGATTGGTGTTGGGATATTGAACGTAACGAATCATCAGGAACAACTTCATTAATAAATAAAATAAAATAAATAGCATTCTTTTCTTTAAAATCCGAGAGTCAATCTCTTGCTCTTAACTGGATTTCCCCCCTCCTTGGTTTCTAATCTTGCCGAAATCCATCCCTTTAGAAAAAAGAAACACGGAAGTCTTGAAGCCCCTCAAAGACCCCCAGCCCCAGAGGCTGCTGCTAAGCACTCTGCGTGCTCTCCTTCTCCCCCACCCCATTAGAATTGTTTCTGGCTTCAGCACTCCCGCAAACATCTCCCAGTAAGGTCACTACGACCTCCTTGTTATAAATCCAACAGAAAATGTTCCCTTATCTCATGCTCTCGCTGCTCAGCGGGCGACCAATTACGCTCTTTCTTTTTCTCGATTTTTTTCCCTTTCCCTTTTTTTTTTTTGGACGGGGTGGGTGGATTTCTGGACCACACCTGGTGCTATTCGGGGCTCCTTCTGGCTCTGTGCTGGGGGACCATATGTGGTGGTGCAGATTCGGACCGGGGTCAGTCATGTACAAGGCAAACGCCTTTAACCCCTGTGTTCTCTATCTCCTGAGACACATTCTTTTGGGGGCTCTAGGATACTAACTATCTTCTGCTTTTAAGCAAATGTTTATTTATTTTTAGATGAGTTTTTGGACCACCCAAGCGGTGTTCAGGAGCCCCCACCCCCGCATCCCTCCTCGAGATTCTCAGCCATCTGGGCATGTGGTTCCATGCTGCTCGGGCTCTGCAGCGCTGGGGGTTGCCGACGGGGGGGGGGGTGGGGGCGGGGGGGGCGGGGGGAGGGGGGTGGCCGCGGGGAGGGGCGTGTGTGTGGTGGCCGCCGGGACTGTGCCCTGCCTTACTCACAGGACCGTGTGGTGTCTGGAACAGAACCCAGATTGGGGGCATGCCAAGAACGTTACCCTGATTGCTGTGCTATCTCCTGGCCCTAACCATGTTTACCGCGGGTGGTAGAGAGGGGGCAAAGTTTTTCCCTGGCCTACAGCCTAACCCAGGTTCAATCCCTGGCACCACACGTGGTCAGCCCCCAACACCACCAGGGTCACTTGTGAGCACAGAGGATCGGCCCTTGAGCACCACTGAATGTGGCTTAAAATCCATTTCAAAGTGTTTATTGAAATAATAAATGTCTCAGGTGTGCAGTGTCTATAGAGATTACATCATGATCCCCACTCAATGTCCAGTTGGCAGGTTTTTTTGTTGTTGGTGTTTGGGGCCTCATCTAGCACTGCTCAAGGCTTACTCCTGGTGGGGCTGGAATGATAGTACAGCAGGTAGGGCGTTTGCCTTGCGTGCAGCTGACCCGGGTTTGATTCCCAGCATCCCATATGGTCCCCCGAGAACTGCCAGGAGTAATTCCTGACTGCATGAGCCAGGATTAACCCTTGTGCATCACCAGGTGTGACCCACAAAGCAAAAAAAAGAGAAAAGTCTTACTCCTAGCTCTGTGCTCAGGAATCACCTGGAGGTGCACTTATATAGGGTGCAGGGTATTGAACTCAGGTTAGCCGTGCGCCTTACTTTCTGGACTTCTTCTTTGGCCCCTGCAGTTTGCATTTTTTTCACCATAGAAGTGACCCCCTTGGGGCTGGAGATATAGTACAGTACAGAGAATAGGACATTTGCCTTGTATGGGGTCTGCCAGGGAGTTTGATCCACGGTATCCCATTTGGTCCCCTGAGCACTGCCAGGAGGAGTAATCCCCCCCACACCTTTCTTTCTAAAAATTATTAGTAGTATTATTATTTTGCTTTTTGGGTAACACCTGGCGATGCACAGGGGTTTCTCCTGGCTCATGCAGCCAGGAATTACTCCTGGGAGTGCTCAGGGGACCATATGGGATGCTGGGAATCAAACCCGGGTCGGCCGTGTGCAAGGCAAACGCCCTACCTGCTGTGCTATCGCTCCAGTCCCTTTACAATTATTTTATTGAATCACGGTGAGATGCACAATTATAAGGTTGTTCATGATTGGGTTTCAGTTATATAACATTACAACCTCCATTCCTTCACCAGTGTAAGTTTCCCACTACCAATGTTCCCAGTTTTCCTACCATTCCCCACCCCGTCTGCCTCCGTGGCAGCCATTTTTCTTCATTTCTCTCCCTCGCTCTCCTTTTGGGCATCATGGTTGGCAATACATATACTGAAAGGTTATCATGTATACCTCTACCTACTTTCAACACTCAGTTCTTGTCCGGAGCGATTATTTTTAACTATTATTATCATATTGGATCTTCTCTAGCCAGCAGTAATACCTGAGTGCAGAGCCAGGATTAACCCATGAGCATCGCCCAGGTGTGACCCAAAAACCAAAAAGCAAACAACAGTGGTAGTACAGCAGGTTTGCTTTGCACGCGGCTGACCTGGGTTTGATCCCTGGCATCCCATATGGTCCCCCAAGCACCACCAGGAGTAATTCCTGAGTGCAGAGTCAGAAGTAACCCCTGAGCATCACTGGGTGTGACCCAAAAAGGGGAAAAAAAGCAAACAACAAACAACAAAACCCTTTCCAATTCCTTTCACTTTGGGAACTGCTATTCTGCTCAGAGGATCTGAGTATGGCTTTGTCTGTTTATTGTTCGTGGTTTGGGGAGAAGGGGTATTTACTTGGGGTTTTTATTTGGTTGATAGGTTTGTTGTAGGGGGTGCACCCAGTGTTGTTCAGGGCTTACTATTGGATTTTTGCTCAAGGATCACCCCAAAAGTGCTGGGTCACCTATGTGTAAATGCCTTAACCCTTTGCTCTCCTGTGAGTGCTGTTGCACACATTTATCCTATGTGCTTGGCCATTTCTTCGCCTGTTTGCTGACTCATCCCTTCCATCAGGCTGGTGGATGCAGTGGTTACACAAGGCTTAGTTTTTGTTCTTTGTGTCTTGTTCTCTTCTCTCCTGGTGAGAGACCAGATTTCTCTCCTGACACCCAGTCTCTTAGATCCCTCAAAGTCGTCTCAATGTTTAAACAGAAATTGATTTTCTCTAGCACAATACTCTGCAATGTTTCATAGCTCAGTGAAAGACCTAATCATGAGTCAAGTAATCCCAATCCTAGGAGTTTCCTTTTTGGCACACCTGGCAGTGCTCAGGGCTTACTACTACTGGCTCCAGGCTCAGGGGTCACTCCTGGCAGTGTTTGGGGGATTATATGTGGTGGCATGGTTCAAACTCAGGTTGGCCACATGGAACATGGAAGGCAAATGCTTTAACCCTTGTACTATCTCTCCAGCCCTGCTAAGTCTCTCTTTCTCTCCTCTCTCTCTCTCTCTCTCTCTCTCTCTCTCTCTCTCTCTCTCTCTCTCTCTCTCTCTCTCTCTCTTTCTCTCTCACTGGTTTGGGAGCCATACCATGTGATGCTCAGGGCTTATGAGCATCCCTGGGTCTATTCAAGGATCATTCCTGGTGGGCTCAGGGGACCATACAGATTTCTAGGGGTTGAGTCTGGGTGATCCGTATGCCAGGTAAGCACCCTATTTGCTGTACTATTCTCCTGCTTCCAGTTTCTCTGTTTTTTTTATATAAAAATTGGAAATGTCAAGTGCTCCAAACATTATGAATGCTCCAAACATTGTCTTTCTAATGTGAATTATTGTGCACATGTTTTCCTCTCCATGCATGTGTGTGTCTGTATGTGTGGGAGGACTTTACAATAGTACAGCTCAACTTCAGACTTGTCACGCTTCTCAGGCTTAACACGCGCAGGTGTCTTGTAGCGAGCACATGCCTAGCTACAAAGCACAGTGACTCTCTAAAGAGGGGCCCAACTGGGGCCGGGGTGATAGTGCAGTGGGGAGAGCACTCACCTTGCACACGGCCAACCTAGGTTCGATCCCCAGCATTCTATATGGTCCCCCAAGCACCACCAGGAGTAATTCCTGAGTGCAGAGCCAGGACTAACTCCTGAACACTGCCTGGTGTGCCCCTCAAACAAAACAAAACCGAACAAAAAACAAATAAAGAGAAGGAAAATTATTGGAAATCGGAAGCTGCGTGGAATGGTAGACTTGTGGAAATGACCCAGTATTAATCCAACTGCATAATCTGGACCCGTTTTCTGCAAGCTTATTCTGACTGTGTGCCCCTTTCTATCTTGTTACCTTCCTGTGAACCCCATAGTCTTGAGCTATGGCCCCCTATATGCATTTTCACCCATGGGCCCCTTGGAAAATCCTGAGGGTCTCATGCCCCTCTTTAGGAAACGCTCTAGACAAGTGAAGGAAGATTATATTCTCTCCTGCAGGACTTGGCCCCAGTTTTAATTGTAGGGATCCCATTTATTTATCTCCTCTAAACAGGGTAATAGAAATAAATAACTGCTATTTTCTTAAGTAACATTCATCCCACACCCCAGGAATTACTGTTGATAGTTCTCATTCCCTGCACCCAATTCAGCACCAAATCTGTTGACTTTGATTTTCTTCACACACCTTGCGTTTTTTCCTGATTTTTCCTGCCCCTCCTTTCCCCCCATCCCAGATGCAACTGGCCTAGGCCAACTCTCCTCTAGACCACGTGGCCGGCCCTCTAACTGGCCACATTCACTTGTTCAACTTGCCCCCTCAATCCTTTCTCTGCGGGGTAGCCAAATGGAGGCTTTTAAAACATGCAAGGTCTGATTATGTCATTTCCCTCCCCCTCCTGTTCCCCACTTCCCTCAACACATTGCTCCATAAAACCCTTAATAGCTTCTTCTTATTCTTTGGAGAAAGACAAAATTCTTCACGCGGCCTGCTAAGCCCTGCTTACTCCGGCCCCGCTGAGCTTTTCAGCTTCCCTCCCATCTTGCTCCCTCCCACTGTCTCTCTCCATTACAAAACCTTGGTCCCCGTTTGCCAAACACTCAAATTTGCCAGGCTGCTCCTGCCACGGCCTTGGGCACCACCTGGCTGCTTTCCACCATCTGTGCTTTGTTAACTCCTTCTTGACCTCTTCGGTCTCTGCTAGAGAATTCATTCCCACCCCCAGAGGCTCCCCGGGCTCAGAATCGGGAGCATTACAGCTGCAGTTGTGCATCTGTTTGCATGAGGGCTTGAATAATTTCTCCCTGCCTCACTGCTCGTTGGTTCACTCCACACATGTGGAGGCAGCTTCATTCCCTAGCAGGTGTTCATTATTCCAGCAGGGCGAGGAAGTGGCAAGATATAGGCAATAGGACCTCGAGAGGACCAAAGTACACCCCTCCAAAAAAAATCAGAATGAGGAGATGATTAAATAGCACAGGCTTAATTTATTTGTTTGTTTGGGGGCCACACTAAACTGTGCTCAGGGTTTTTACTCCTGCTCTGTGCTCAGGGAGGAATTACTCCTGGTGGTCTTGGGGGACCATATGGGGTGCCTGGGATTGAAGCTGGATCAGCCGTGTGCAAGGAAAAACCCTACCTGCTGTATTATGGCTCTGGCTCCAATTGCACTGGGGTTAAACTGCTGACGGAACAACCCCCGGCCCCACATACCCTGAACACCCTGAATACTAACCAGGTGTAGCCCCAAACCCAGAGAGAGAGACAGAGACAGAGACCAAGAGAGATAGAGTCAGAGAGAGAGAGAGAGATAACGATGATGTGGGGAACAGGACAGAGAATTCAAGACAAGAGACTGTCACTGTGGTTGTCATGAGAAAGCAAGTGACCAATCTGACCAGAGAGCAAACTATGGCCAGATTGGTCATGCTATGGCCAGGGTAAAGATGGAGGTCTGCAGGAGACAGTTCTGGGTTAAAGTGTTACGGTTGTATGTGGTCAATCCTGGTTGAACAGCAGCAGTTAGAAACCCCTGAGCACAGGTGTGGCCTCTCTCAAGTGAAACACTCCAGAAAGAATGGAAACTGTGAGACCTGTCAAGGGTCAGGCAGAAAATCAGTGCTGCAGGGGCCAGAGTAATAGTACAGGGGTAGGTGGTACGCGGGCTGACCCGGTTTCGATCCCTGACAGCCCATACGGTTCTCCGAGCACCACCAAGAGTGATTCCTGAGTGTAGAGCCAGGAGGAAGCCCTGAGCACTTCTGGGCGTGTCCCCCCTCCCCCCCCCGGCCCAAGTAGAAGGTGCAGGAGCCAGGGGAAGTGGAAGAAGTTCCGGGCAGACTGTAAGTCAGGGCGCTGGCCACGCATTTGGAAAGAAAGGCTTTCGGAAACTTTTAAAGGAGCCACAGAGTGTCTGCAGTTTGTAAAAAGATCATGATTGCTGAGTTTGGGCAAACACGTCAGGAACGGACATAGATGTGCTGCTAGGGAGAAATAATGGGGAGCTGAAATTAGGAGAACCTAGGGCCAGGGGTAGGGGCAGGACTGAGGACCGGAGGACATGGGGTTTTGTTGTTGTTGCTGTTGTTTTCATTTTTGTTTTTTGGCCATACCCGGCAACGTCCAGTCAGGGGTTACTCCTGCCCTGCACTCAGGAAGATGCCGTTGGGGGACCATATGGGATGCCAGGGATCGAACCCTGGCTGGCTGTGTCCAAGGCAAACACCCTACCCACTGTACTATTGCTCTGGACACGCATCTGGAAGGGAAAACTGGGAGGACGGATTGCGGATCCTCCAAACGCTGGTGGCTTCCCCATGGAGGAAAAAAATCAAATACCTTAGCAGCACCCACGACGTTCTGTGTGATCTGAACACCCCAACTTGTCTTCCCCATCCATCCTCCTCCATCGACTGTCTCCTCACTGCCTCCCCTCCAGCCACCGTGTCCTCTCTCCTTCTCTGACCAGAGCAAGCCCATCGCTGCCTTTTGTACCAAAAGTTGCCTCGGTCTCAGGAAAGCCCAGAACCCAGTTGGTTTGCACCGTCAGGGGTTGGCCTTTATCAGCAAGGCCTTTCCCGTTCCCCTGGCATCCTCCACCTCCGCCCCTCCTCCCCCCTGGCCATGCTTCCTTTCTCTTCATCACGCATCTAACATGCCCAAGTACACGAATGCACAGATGGGCTGCTGTGCGTGTGTGTGTGTGTATGCCATGAAGGCACATGTTCATTCCCTCTAGAACCCAACAATGCCCAGAATAGCACCAGGCCTGCAGAAGGCACTTCCTGAAGATCTGTTGGGGGAGGGGTCAGAGGTGATGGCTCATAAGGGGTGGAGCACACACTTGGCATGTTGACCCGAGCACAAAGTCAGGAGTAATCCCGGAACATCATTGAGAGTGGAAATTATTAAAATTATTATTTCAATGATGACATCAATAATATATTTGGACTGGAGTGATAGTGCAGCGGGTAGGGCATTTGCCTTGCACACGGCTGCCCCAGGTTTGATTCCTCGGTCCCTCTCGGAGAGCCCAGCAAGCTACCGAGAGTATTCCTCCCGCACGGCAGAGCCTGGCAAGCTCCCCGTGGCATATTCGATATGCCAAAAACAGTAACAAGTCTCACAGTGGAGACGTTAGTGGTGCCCGCTTGAGCAAATCGATGAGCAACAGGATGACAGTGATACAGTGATTATAGTTGTTGAAATAATAATAATAATAATAAATATTGACAGATATTATTATTTGTTAGATGAATATTGTTCAAAGAGAGAATGAGAGGAGCAAAAACAAGTTCCAGGCTTTGGGGCCCCTTCTTCAAAACGAAGAGCGGAACGCCTTGGTTTCCAAACCTCAGCTGGCGTGCCTGATATCAGTACCTGCCTGCGGCCCACAAAAGCCAGGGCCAAGTTCCCAGTACTCTCCTCAAGGTCTGGGCAACTCTTGTCTTCCCAGAGGAACGCGGAGAAATTCGGAGTCCAACCGACTCCCCGTTCTAGAACTGCATGTAACGTCATTTTGACCCAAGCCCCATAACTGAAATTTCAGATGCCTCCGACGCTGTGTGTGGGTTTCCGGGGCCAACAGTTGGTCTCCCGCTTTAAAAGACAATATTGCTAAGTGCTCTTTTGACATGCAAAAAAAGAGAGAAATTTTTCAAAAGAGCTACCCACTTTCCTCATTCTTGCAGGTGCCCAACCCGATGGACTTGTTGGAGTGCATTTTCTGCATTCTTAATAGATAGCGAGCAGGAAATGCCTTGTATAGTCCCTGCTAGAGGGGTAGAGAATCACGAGGGAGGGTACGCAACCCCCAGCCCCCGATTCCCGCGAGCACCAACCTGGTGTCAGGCACTTCTGATCATCACAAGGCACATTTCCCCAGTCAGTGAGTCGGGCCGGATCGCAGCCGATGGTGACGAATTAAGGTAAGGAAAAAAGCTGGCTCTTGGCGGGGTGGAGGGGCAGGGGGCTGAGGGCTGGAAATTCAAGGGCCAAAGGAATCGGAGGGCACCCACGACACGCTTCACTCCCGGAGATAAGATCTGGTCCCTCTGGGACTTTTGTTTTGACAATCGCTCCGAGTTTCCCACCCCTCCCCCAGGCTGCCAGGCGCTGCTCTGCCGCCGGAGGTAGGAAGCGCATTCTTGCAGGCTGACTGGCAGAGTTGCGGCTAAACTGCGCGTTAAATTCCACCTTAAAATAATCCGGCGGAAGATCGGGCACTGTTTTGAGGTCTCCCGGGAGCACATGGTACCTTTCTGTTGGGACGGGGGCGGGGGCGAGAGGGCGTTGCAAGCGATTCTGTACTTTTCCGAGGGTGTTTGTTTTGACTGCACAGCCGGCAAAGATTAGCAGCCTTTGGGTTATTGTCTACGAGACACTTTTACTATCAGCGCGTCTCGGATGCCGAAAGCTCCGAGGAAGTCCCGTCCTCTCTTCTAGTTTAAACTTGGCCGCCTCTCCTTCCCCCTCCCCTCCAGCCCCCCAAGCCAGCCCACCCATTTCACTCACGAGTCAAGAGACCCCTGGCAGAGGGGCTCACGTGAGGACGGAGCTGCTGGCGGGGGGTGGGGGGCGGGGGGGGTGCACCCAGAGGTGCCTCGGGAGACGGTGCTACGGAAGATTAATGAACTAAAGTGCCGTTTCTCTCGGGATGTTCACGTCCCTCCTGAACAGACTCTTTGCGCCCGGACGCAAGCCGGTAGAATTGCTTGGGGCTGCGTTTTTTCTTGGCTGTGTGTGTTCGTGCATTTTGGGAGGCGGAGATGGGGAAGAGGTAGCGCTCGAGATTTGTGCATCATCCCCGTTTGCCCCAGCTCGGAGCACCTTGACGGGATGCGATTGAAATGTTGCCTCAGGCTCAGCTCCACGCGTGTGCTATAAGGGGTGGGGGTGGGGATGGGGGGGAGAGCTGGGGAGGCAGCTGCTTCCCTGTCGCGAAGTCTGCGAAAGAGACAGTGTCAGCACTGTGTCAGGACTGAGCCCAGCGAAGTGGGCGCTGGTGAGTCTTAGAATAGGTGTTAAACAGCCATGCCTGGGGGCGAGGGGGGGGTCCCAAGAGAAGTCTCGAGGGTATGCCGTATCTTCTGCAGACTTCCCGGGTTCCAAAGAAGCCACGTGGCTATTTGAGGCTCCAGGCTCCAATTTCTGCATTTGATGGGGGGGGGGGGAGGCAGCACGGGGTGAGGGAAGAACGGTGGGTTGGTCACACCTCTAACCTGGGTGGTGCCCAAAATAAATCTGAGTTCAAATGTCAGCTCTGTTCCAGCTTAGCTGTGTGGGCTGGCTTACATAACCGTTTCCGAGCCTTATCTTGCTCATCTAGGAAATGGGGCCATCATTGTGCTTTCAGGGGCTGGAGAACCTGCTGAAACTGTGGATTTAGCTTCTGACAAAGAGGAAATTTGCAGAAGTGCGTTGGGGAAGGTGCGGGCCGCACACTGACTTTGCAATTACTTTGCAATTCATAGCACCTTGGCGACATCTACACCTGTGACTATGATATCACAGGCTTTTTCATTGAGGAATCGTTTGACATAAAGTGCAGATTGGAGGCTTACAATGGGATATTTGGCCACGTGGATCTAGTGCCCTTAAGAATTCCCCCAGCCAATCTTCACTCACTGACACCTCGGTTTTGACTTTCATCACTAGAAGATCTGGGGGGCGGGGCGGAGGGCTCAGTGGGATGAAATTAACATAAGGTCTTTGGCTTGTTTGTCTCGGGTTTTTTTGCATAAATGTAATTTTTTCCCTTTTGAGCCACACTCAGCAGTGCTCAGGGCTTACTGCTGGCTCTGTTAGGGATCACTCCTGGTGGGGCTGCGGGGGGCGGGGGGGAGGGGACGACCATATGTGCTTGAGATGGAACCCAGGTTGGTCAGGAGCAAAGCAAGCACCCTACCTGCTGTACTATTGTTCAGCCCCAAAAGGCGTAATGCATTTGAGATTCATCCATGTTGTGTGGGCTGGTACTTGGCTGCTTTTTGTGGCAGGAATCACTTTCACGGGAGGGAATAACACTGCTAGTTGATGGATTCCTCGAGTGATGGGCATTTGGTTTGCTTCCACTTGGAGGAGGTTCTGCATGAATGATGCTCTGAATGTGTTTGTGTGTGTGTGTGCCCCTATCTGCTTTGTTTCTATTAATTCTATGGAACTAGAAGTGGAATTGCGGGGTCGTCTGGTAAGCATATGTGGAACTTGACGAGAAACTGCAAGTGAGTTTTTTTTTTCAAAGTGATGGGTCATGGTTTGTTTTGAAATACAGATCCAACGGAGTCAGTTCCTGGTTACGCTTCTCCTGGCCGCTGACAGGGGAAAGCAGATTGATAAACTCAAAAGAAAGGGCTTCTGTAGGTCACCTGCGGCAGTTCTGGGGTTCCGATAGAGAACTTTTTTAGAAAGGCTTCCCTGCACATTTCCAGATCGCTTCCTAAGTTCCCCCCACGTAATTTGTTGACAATTCTATTAGAATCCTAAATCTAACCTGCTGAATTCACCTCCTTTCACTTATCATTTTTAAAAAATTTTATTGAATCACTGTGAGATAGTTACAAGCTTTCATGTTCGGGTTACAATCACACAATGATCAAACACCCACCCCTCCACCAGAGCACATTCCCCACCACCAATATCCCCAGTAAACCCCCCTTTCCCACGCTCCCCTGCCTCCATGGCAGACAATATCCCCCATACTCAATTATACTCAATATCCCCCCATCTCCCAATACTTTTGGGCATTATGGCTTGCAACACAGACACTGAGAGGTCATCATGTTTGGTCCATTATCTACTTTCTGCATGCATCTCCCATCCTGACTGATTCCTCCAGGCGACATCATTTTCTTAGTGATCCCTTCTCTATTCCATCTGCCTTCTCCCCTCCACATGACTGGTTAAGAAACTTTGGTACACCTTTCACTTTACGGAAGAGGAATTTGAATCTCAGAGAAGCTCTGTTAACCCCCTAGTTTCTTAAACTAGGAAAACCCCCAGTACCTCTGACTCCTTAATCTGCTATGATTTCCTGGCATTGTGCTTGCCCGGCAGGAAAGAGTGTTGAGTCGTTCAGCTATTGTCCCCTGAATGCCCTCTTGGAGCTAGGTGTTAAGGGATAAAGAAATGAATAAGAAATGGTCCCCTTGCAGGAGGATCTCTGAGACCAGTGGGAGACCGGCTAGTAAACTCCCGTCATTTTCATAATAATCACAAGGATGAATAGATGGGTGTCGTTTACTGATCCCTGGGCGAGTGAGCTGGGGAGGTCGGGAGGAAGGCAACCTCTGCTTGCTGCTGCTACAGCTCCAGTAAAGCGCGGAAGGACGGCTTCTGCCCTTCTGGAGTCTGCAGGTAGGAGCTTCGAGGAGGGAAGCTAAGTTTCCAAGCAATTCGGCTAGTCGCTTTCAGGCAATTCTTTTTTTTTTGGGGGGGTGGGGGTGCAGTTCTTGTGTTCCAGGCACTGGTGTGGGGAAGGAAGAACAGTGGTACCTGACCATGTACCGGGTGATTTGCATCAGTGTTACCAGAAGACATTAATATAGAAAATATGTGGGTTTTCTTCCCTGTCTTAGGAAATCTGTTTTTGTTTGCTTTGAGACCATGCCTGGGGTTATTGGGTGCGGGGTATACCATGAGTTGTGGAGGATTGAAACTTTGGCCTGCAAAGCTTAGGCTCCAGTTGCATTGATCTATCTCCCCGGCCCATCTAGTATTTCAGAAATCTGTATTTGATCCCCAGTATACCAGCCTTGGAGAGATGGCTCAAAGGACAGGAGCACGTGCATTTATCAATATGCAGGATGTCTGGGTTCGAGCCCTGGCACCCCGTGGTTTCTCCTCTGAGTATGAGCTGGGAATAACCACAGCACCACTGTGGAGCTCAAAATGGTTGTTCCCCCCACCCCACCCCCGCCCCCGGAGGATAGGGGATGTGGTTAAGTGGTAAAGTATATGCCTAGTTTTCTTCTCTTTCGGAGAACTCAGATTTGAACTCCTTTTGTGGTACCTGAGTTCAATACCTGGCACCAAACACACACACACACACACACACACACACACACATTTGACTTGAAGCCTTTAGGTTGGTGTCTGTTATGATCTCTAGTTTCTAGGACGTGTGGTGAGGCTGCGGGGTGCCACATCACATGCCACCAGGGTCACCCACACCTAGCAGTGCCTGGGATCGGACTTGGTTCCTTGCTCCTGCAAGACATGTGTTCTTGGGCCCTGAGTTATCTCCCTGGCTCCATCATTTTCTGGTTCAATGGGCTGGAGCCCAGGTCTTGCATGCAGTAGGTCTGAATTCCACGCCTGGCACTGGCACAGCATGGTTCCCTGAGCACTGAGCTGGGAGTAGCCTTCTTTACTACCTGGGTGGGGCTGGGGGCAATGGGGTTGTGCCTTGTTGGTCAGACAATGCGCAAACTCCATGCCCCGCAAACCAGGGCCGGTAACATCTTGCTTGTGTCTTTTGTAGCTTTCCCCTCGTCACCAGCCATGGACGAAATGGGGGATTCGACTCAGCAGTCCCAGAGTCCTGTAAAGACCGAGTGGAATTCCCGATGCGTGATCTTCACCTACTTCCAGGGTGACATCAGCAAGGAGGTGGATGAACACTTCTCCCGAGCCCTGGGGCTCAGTGTCAGCAGCCTGCAGGAGTTGAGCCCCTCGAACCAGCACCGCAAGGAGAGCCAGCCGCGGGAAGAAGTGATCCTGACCAACGGTGAGCCTGCAGAGGTCTGGGGAATGGAACTGCCTCCCCAGCAGGGACTGGTCTGGAGAAGGTGCCGAGTCTGAGTGTTTTTGCCAGAGGCGAGTCACACTGTCCGGTGGGAAGCCACGCCCCTTTCTTAGAAGTGCAAAGTAAATATGGGGATTGTTTGATGAAATTGGTGACCCATTTCATTAGCTTTTTAATGCTACTACACGCTGAGTTCATGACTCAGCACACAATAGACTTCCCCAAGTGTTTGCTGGCATCATCTGTTAGGATTATTTCCAGGCTGTTTGCTATTAGCAGAGCTGTTGCACTTACTACTATAATTTGTTTGGTTTTTACTACTTCTGGCAGTGCTTAGGGCTGACTCCTGGCTCTGTGCTCAGGGAATCACTCCTGGAGGTACTGCTGCTGCTGCTGCTGCTGCTGGGGGGGAACCATACACAGTGCCCTGGATTAAACCAGGTGATCTGCATGCCAGGCAACTGCCTTAACCCCCCAACTATCTCTCCAGCTTCACTTGACTATTATTACTACAATTGGCTTAGCAGCACATAGTGCTAAAAGATTCATTAGAAGTGGGTGGGGCTGGAGTGATAGCACAGCTGGTAGGGCGTTTGCCTTGTACGCGGCCGACCCGGGTTCGATTCCCAGCATCCCATATGGTCCCCTGAGCACCGCCAGTAGTAACTCCTGAGTGCATGAGCTAAGAGTAACCCCTGTGCATCGCCAGGTGTGACCCAAAAAGAAAATAAAAAGAAAAAAGGGGGGGGGGCTAGAGGGACTGGAGTGATAGCACAGCAATAGCACAGCGGGTAGGGCATTTGCCTTGCATGCAGCCGACCCGGGTTCGATTCCCAGCATCCTATATGGTCCCCTGAACACCGCCAGGAGTAATTCCTGAGTGCAGAGTCAGGAGTAAACCCTATGCATTGCCGGGTGTGACCCAAAAAGCAAAAATAATAAAAAAGAAGAAGTGGGGCCAGAGCGATAGAACAGTGGATAGAGACCTTGCCCTGTATGTGGCTGACCCAGTTGGATCCCCAACACCGCATATGATCCCTCCAAAACTGCCCACAGTTCTCAGCATTCCTGGCTGTGGCCCAGAAATAAAAACATGAAGACAAAGAAGAAAGTATGGCCCAGGGAGGGGTCCCGCGAACCTCCTCTCAATGACTCGTGGATGAACTGGTGAGCAATGCCAGCCGAGAGAGAAAGATGGCAGAGTCTTATCACTAGTAGTCATGGGGTGTCTGCGTCATGAGATCTTATGGGCACATACATGGGCCACTCTGAGTGCGGCTGGTAGATCACACCCATAGCACCCCAAGCAATGTACGCCTTTGAGCTGTCTTCCTGGCCCTCTTTGGACACGTTCTCCTTTTTCACTTTTTTGGGGTTTGGGCCACTCCCAGCAGTGCCCAGGGCCCACTCCTACTTCTGTGCTGGGGTGCTGGGGCTCGGACCCCCATATATAAAGTAAGGAATCATGTCTATTGCTCAGCCTATTGGGTTATGTCTCCAGCCTCCTATAGTAGCTATTTGTTTATTATTTATTTATTTATTTATTTGCTTTTTGGGTCACACATGACAATGCTCAGGGATTACCCTTGGCTCTGTACTCAGGAATCACTCCTGGCAGTGCTCAGGGAACCATATGGACGCTGGGAACCAAACCCTGGTCGCCTGCATGCAAGACAAACGTCCTACCCACTGTACTATCGCTCCAGTCCCTTGTTGATTTTTAATTGGGGGGTTGGGACATACTCCATGGTTCTATGTGCTTGGGGATCACTCCTGGCAGTGCTCCGGCGACCACAGGTGAAGGGGATAGAACCAGGGTTAGCCGCACGCAAGGCAAGTGCCTTACCCACTGTGCTATCTCTCCAGTCCTTAAATAGGTGACAGGCTTCTGGCCATCTATTTAAAAAGAAATATTCTTGAGGTCAGGGCTGTGGCTCAGTGGTAGACCACATGCCTCATGTGTCTGGGTTCCATCCATGGCATTGCAAAGCATTCTTACTTCACAAAAACAACTATTTCAAGAGAGCTGTGTCAAAATGTGCTCAGCAAGCCATCTGCGTTCGCAGCAAGCCAAAATCTTTGACCTAGCAGGGGCTATGGTCTGATTATTTTTTTGTAACCCCAGATAGTTCTTTTGCTTTCCTGGTTCTCCTCATACAAATAAATATGTAAAAGAACATTTAGTGACTGCATGAGGATCCAAGCTCATCTCATCTGTTCCAGATGTGATTCATTTTTCCATAGATCATTATTAATATTCATTATTTTCTTCTGATTGAAAAATGGAAAACCATTTTAGTCGCTGTTAAAAATGTTCAGGGACTTAGTGACTAATGGAAATATGGCCCAGCAGCCAGTTACCCAGAAGTCATATGGCTTCTGGTCACCTTTTTGATTTGGGGTGGAGGGAGTGCTGAGGGGATACGGGCCACATTCAGCAGTGCTTAGGGGCTACTTCTGGCTCTGTGCTTAAGGATTAGTCCTGACAGTGTGCAAAGGACCATACAGAGTGCCAGAGACAATACTGGGGTTGGCAGCATGCAATACAAGTGCTTTATCCCCTGTCCTATCTCTCTGGCTCTTATCACCTTTTTGAAATATTGAAACAAACCAGGATCTGTTGACTTTTAAACAGTACCCTTCCCATACTGCTAAAGAATAAGGTTGAAGGGGCTGAATGGAGCTAATACAACAGGAAGGGCGCTTGGCTTTGCATGTGGCTAACCTGGGTTCGATCCCCAGCACACCAAGCGGCCATGAATAATTCGTGAATATAGAGCCAGGAGTAATCCCTGGACATTGGTAGATGTGGCTCTCCCTCAAAAACAAGCAAACAAACAACAACAACAAAACCAGGGCTGGAGAGATAGTACAGCAGATCTGGGACCTGACTTGCACCAGGCCAGCATGCATTCGATTCCTAGCATCCCATGTGGTCCCTGAACACCATGAAGAATAATTCCTGGAAGCAGAGCCAGGAGTAACCTCTGAGCATCACTGGGTGTGGGCCAAAAACCAAAAACGAAAGAAAAAATAAAAAGGTTGGGAGCCAGAGAAATAGGTCAGCACATAGAACATTAGCCTTGTACATGGTTGGCCTGGGTTTCACATCTAGCACCTCCTGTGGTTGCCCGAGCCTGCCAGGGGAATCCCTGAGCACTGCTAGTTGTGGCCCAAAAACCGAAAAAGTGAGAAAAAAAGAAAAGAAATGACTTGAAGCCTTAATCTCATTGGAGGCCGCAAAGCATCCTCCCGCCCTCCCCCCATATCACCCCTAGGAACTTACCTATTTTCAGGTCTCACAAGTTCTGCCTTTGCTCTTTGGATCTGGACAGGCAGTTGCAGCCTATCTGTGACTCACTTTTGCAGGATTTGCTTGTTTCCTAGAACTTCTCAGGTCTGAGTAAGTAAACATGTGGAAGGGGATGTGGGCATCGTGGATGGAAAGAACCATGTGGAGTTGTGGTTCAAATGGACACAAGGGGAGAGAAACAGACAGACAGACTGAGTGTGTGTGTGTGTGTTTGTGTGTGTGTCTCAGGTGATATCCGAGAGTGGACTGGGTAATTCGCACCAGGGATGGGAGTGACACATCTTGAACCACTTAGGATACCCACATGAGCCTAGAACCAATGAAAGTGGCAAGTGACATGCAGGGACTAAGTGGCTCCCAGGAGGGATTGACACCCCTCTTTGTGCTCAGACATCTCAGGCCACCTGGACTCTTGCTTGCTTTGATTTAGTGCTGAATGCATTGGCTTGGATTCATTATAATCTCTCCTTTGTAAGTACCCTCAAACCATAGGTCCTCACTTCCTCTATCCTGCCTGTCTACCTGTTACCTTTACTTTGCACCTTTAATTGAAACCTCCATCCAGAGTAGTCACTTCTGACAGTGTTGGGGACTCTGAGGTGCCAGGGATTGACAGGGCAGAGCCACATGCAGTGTAAGCACCTTAACCCCTTTGCTATTTCTCCAGCCCCCAAAGCAAACGCTTTGATTTATTTATCTATTTATTTATTTTTCGGTCACACCTGGCGATGCTCAGGGATTATTCTTGGCTTTGCACTCAGGAATTACTCCTGGTGGTGCTTGGGGATTCTGGGAATCGAAGGCAAACGCCCTACCCACTGTGCTATCGCTTCAGCCTCCAAACCAAACTCTTAATGTGCCCCTCATCCTGTTCTATCAGTCTCCTCACCTCTATAAATTGCCTTCTAATTCATAGTCCAGAGCCAGTCCTGTGGAAAATCCAGTAAGGTGCATTTACCTACTCCACCCAGGATCTGACGCTAATCCCCACCTTTGCTGCTCTCTCTGGGTCTCTAGAAGGCACTGTCCCCCTGGATTATGGCCGTGACCCCTTCATGAGGCTTTCCGTTTCTGCTCTGGCTCTCCTGGGTTTCTTAACTGGACAGTAAGAATGGCAGGGTGGAAATGAACAGCTTACCTCATCCTTCTCTCTAGATCCTTCCACTGACCATCTGCCCCACCTCTCTTGCATTGCTATTGCTCGTGGGGGCCACCTAGTGGTGTTCTGGGGAATATGAAGTGCCAGGGATTGAATGGAAACAGGGTGGGGACACCTGGGAGGCAACTATTCCTCTCTTGAACTACATCCCCAGCCCAAGTCCAGATTCAGAGTCTTGAATGTGAGGCCCATCCTCACTTGGGGCCTCCCTCTTATTTTCCCTTTTTTATTTTATTTTATTTTTTTGCCTTTTGGTCACACCTGGCGATGCGCAGGGGTTACTCCTGATTCTGCACTCAGGAATTATTCCTGGTAGTGCTCAGAAAACCATATGGGATGCCGGGAATCAAACCTGGATCGGCTGCATGTAAGACAAATGCCTTACCTGCTGTACTATCGCTGCGGCCCTGTCTGTCTTTCTTATCTTTTCCCACCCACCAGCTAGACTGAATTTCAGGGCAGCAGGGGCTGGGTCTGTTAGCTGCTGCTTCCAAATCTTAATCCCAGGAGCAGAAGAGATAGAACAGAGATTAAGGTACTTGCCTTGCATGCGAACACCTCATATGGTAGTTCAATCTTTGGCACCCCATATGGTCCCCTGAACCCTGCCAGGAGAGATCGCTGAGCACAGAGTCAGGAGTAAACCCCAAACACTGCCAGGTGGCCCACAAACAAAACAAAGATTTCTGGTGCTCAGACATAGAGGCCAGAGCTGGGCTGAAGGAATATGGGGTGGCCTTTGTCACAGAACTATAGTCCCTCAGGAGGGAACAACCACAGCTTTACCAGTTACCTTTACTGAAAGCCCTAAGGTCCTTTTTTTTATAATTTATTTATTTTTAATTAGAGAATCACCGTGAGGGTACAGTTACAGATTTATACACTTTTGTGCTTATACTTCCCTCATACAAAGTTCGGGAACCCATCCCTTCACCAGTGCCCATTCTCCACCACCCGTAAACCCGGTGTCCCTCCCACCCTCCCCAATCCCATCTCCCCCCCACCCCACCCTGCCACTGTGGCAGGGCATTCCCTTCTGTTTTCTCTCTCTAATTAGCTGTTGTGGTTTGCAATAAAGGTGTTGAGTGGCCTCTGTGCTCAGTCTCTAGCCCTCATTCAGCCCGCAACTCCCTTCCCCCAAATGGCCTTCAACTACAATGTAGTTGGTGATCACTTCTCTGAGTTGCCCTTTCCCCGGAACGTGAGGCCAGCCGCGAAGCCATGGGGTCAACCTCCTGGTACTTATTTCTACAGTTCTTGGGTATTAGTCTCCCACTCTGATATTCTATATACCATAGATGAGTGCAGTCTTTCTATGTCTGTCTCTCTCTTTCTGACTCATTTCACTCAGCATGAAACTTTTCATGCCCATCCACTTAACTACAAAGTTCTTGACTTCCTTTTTTCTAACAGCTGCATAGTATTCCATTGTATAGATGTACCAAAGTTTCCTCAACCAGTCATCCGTTTTTGGGCATTCGGGTTTTTTCCAGATTCTGGCTATTGTAAACAGTGCTGCGATGAACATACATGTGCAGATGTTGTTTCGATTGTACTGTTTTGCCTCTCTGGGATATATTCCCAGCAGTGGTATTGCTGGGTCAAATGGGAGCTCAACCTCTAGTTTTCTGAGAATCGCCCATACTGTTTTCCAAAAGGGCTGAACTAGCCGGCATTCCCACCAGCAGTGTAGAAGGGTCCCTTTCTCCCCACATCCTCTCCAACAGCAGTTGCTTTTGTTCTTTTGGATGTGTGCCAGTCTCTGTGGTGTGAGGTGGTATCTCATGGTTGTTTTGATCTGCATCTCTCTGATGATTAGTGATGTAGAGCACTTTTTCATGTGCCTTTTGGCCATTCGTATTTCTTCCTTAGTAAAGTTTCTGTTCAGTTCTTCGCCCCATTTTTTGATGGGGTTGGATGTTTTCTTTTTGTAGAGTTCAACCAGTGCTTTATATACCATTGATATCAACCCCTTATCTGATGGGTATTGTGTAAATATCCTTTCCCATTCTGTGGATAGTCTTTGTATTCTGGTCACTGTATATCTTGCGGTGCAGAAGCTTTTTAGTTTAATGTAGTCCCTAAGGTCCTTTTTAAAGGATGCTCGATTACATGCCAAGAAAGCATCAGTTGTGTTTTCCTTTTTAGAGTATGGCCAGTTTCAGTGCTACCGCCTGGGTCTAGACAATGCATGGTCCCCTGAACACCAGTAGGTGTCATTCCTGAACAAGGAGCCAGGAATAGGCTCAGCCCAATAAGGTGTGACCTGTGACACCCCCTGTATCTTCCCTCCCAAATAAAAGCAACTTTGATTTGGGAAAAGTAGCCAGTAGATTTGATGGTGTTTCCTAGTCACACAGGCCTCTAGGCTTGGCTTTTGCCTATTGGCTTGACCTAGTCAGCCAACCATGTGTGTCTGAGTAGGAGAGGATGGGGGCGGATGACAGCGACGAATGACAGCTTTTCCACAGACGCACTGGCCTGCACTTGGCCTTTGCAGAGGATGCTAATAAACAGGAAAGACTTCTTATGCATTTTCTTTTCCTTTTTTCTTTTTTTTTGCTTATTTTGGGTCACACCTGGCAATGCTCAGCGGTTACTCCTGACTACACTCAAGACTTATTCCTGCCGGTGCTCGGGGGACCATATGGGATGCAGGGGAATGGAACCTGTGTCAGCTGTGTGCTAGGCAACTGCCCTCTCCGCTGTACTATCACCCCGGCCTCTGTTTGCAATATTTTTATGGTGAAAAATAAGCCTTAAAAATAGCATGTGAGGGGCTGGAGCAATAACACAGCGGGTAGGGCGTTTGCCTTGCACGCGGCCTACCCGGGTTCGAATCCCAGCATCCCATATGGTCCCCCGAGGACCACTGGGAGTAATTCCTGAGTGCATGAGCCAGGAGTGACCCCTGTGCATCCCCGGGTGTGACACAAAAAGCAAAAAAAAATAGCATGTGAATACAGCGGGTAGGGTGCTTGCCTTATACGTGACTAACCTGGGTTGGATCCCCAGCAACCCATATGGCCCTCTGAGTCTGCCAGCAGGAGTGATCCCTGGGCACAGAGCCAGAAGTAAACCCTGAGCACTGCCAGGTGTGATCCCAAAATGCAAAAATGATTAGGTAGGGGCCAGGGACTTATCCTCAAGGGCTGAAACACATTTGGCATCTTGGAGCTTTGGGATTGAACTCTAGAACTGCATGGTTCCCTGAGCACTGCAGGGTATGGTCCTCTAAGATGGACAGGGGCTGGAGAGTTGGTACTGGATTTAAAGTACTTTCCTTGCATGCAGCCAGGCTGGCTTCAGGCCCTGGTTCTGCATATGGTCCCCTGAACACCACTCCATGTGACCCAAACTCTTCCCTCCCCGAAGTAGAAATCTATCCATCATCAGGAAGGAATGCAACTACTTCTGTTTTGAAGACAATTCACAATCACCTAACAAATCTTTTCCATCTGTCCTTCCTAGAGACGGACCTGGCTCCCAATCAGTGGCGTTTCTCTTCTCCGTGGACAAAGCCCCAGCCAGAAGCCAACTTTGGAAATGGTGATACCAACTGCAACGTGGATGCATTTGAGCCCGTGGCCATGAACCCGTACCCGATAACCACGACCAGGAGCCCGCTGTCTCAGCCCAACCAGCCGTGGCAGTCGCCCACCCTCCCCTATTCCAACTCCGTTGATCTCAACTACCCTTCTGCCTTCTCTGTCCCTGAGGCCCTGGCGCCCGTGCCAGAGCCCCAGCAGGAAGAGAAGTGTGAGTCCCTTGTAAGCTTCATCCAGCAAGACAGAAGTGTAGCCCTTCCTCAGCAACCGGTCTCCTCCATCTCTTGGGAGGATGGCTACACGAGCCAGACAGCTGGAGGGTCAGGATTACACTTCAACTTGTCTCCCAGCTCCAGCTCTGCTCAGCGTAAGGAAATACCTGCAGCTACTTGGTTGCATTGGCTGCACCCGGTTTGCAAAGCTTTGGGTGTGTGTGCGGGGGGGGGGGGTGCAGGGAGTGGAATATTCTGCTTAAGCCTCCCCTATATCCCTATATTTCTCAGGCATCACTGACATTCACAGTGCATGGGTATCTGCAGGCTCTGCCAGCCAGCCAATGCACATGGCGCAGAATAGTCACTCTAGTATCTTTCTCTTTGGTTCCCGGGGCCATGCCTGACACGCTTAGGGGTTACTCCTGACTCTGTCCTTTGGGGTTTGCTTCTAGTGGTGCATGGGAGGGGAGGATATCATGTAATGTCAGGGATCGAACCCGGGGCCTCCTGAATACGAATCATGTGTTCTGTTCTTTGAGCTATCTCTTACACTTATCTGTTGATTTAGATGTACCCTAGAAACACAGGCATAAAATTATAAGGTACTGCCACCCCATTCATCTTCACTGTGAGCCATCAAATAGTGCAGTTGTAATTTGTTTTTGTTTTTCTTTATGTTTTGCCACACCTGACGATGCTCGGGGCTTACACCTGGCTCTGCACGTAGCAATTACTCCTGGTGGTACTTGGGGAACCATGTGGAATGCCGGGGATCGGACCCTAGTCGGCTGCATGCAAGGCAAGTGCCCTGCCCGCTCTATTCTCACTCCAGCCCCAAAAGTGCAGTTGTTAAAAGGAATTCTGGGGTATGCCTATAGGTGCAAACACTGTCCTCCAAACACATTGGCAACTTGCAAGCTCCTAGGCAAAAAGCAAGGGCAAAAGCAAGGGCAAACAAAAGCAACCATGTGCTCCGTATTAATATTCAAAACAACTGTAGTGACAGCTCCATTGCTGCCAGGGGCACCTGATTGGCCGTGTGTGCACCCCTGCTCCCTGAGCACCAGCCCGTCTCTTGCACCAGTTCCCCCTTTATACTCATTTTCTTCTTAAATCACTCACCCTTCGTTCACGCATGCTTACTCCACACAAAATAGTGATTCCCCCAAAGCAAGACTACGTATTTTGTAAACAGATGGGGAAGAGTTGGCCAAGTACCTTCCACCTGGACTTCAGCAACCCAGTCTGCTACAAGATTTGCTTTTCATGTGAACTGAAAATAATTTATACTTCCCCCTTTTTATTGGATCATTGTAAATCACAAAGTTACAAAAATATTTGTTTGAGTTTCAGATATACATTATTCCAACACTAATCCCTTCACCAGTTTCCCCAGTTTTCCCTTCTACACCCTAGCCTGCCTCTGTGGCTGGTACTCCATCCCTTTGTCCTAGAGTTCCCTTCCATAACTTATCCTCTCCACCCCCACCCCTGCCCCAGTGCCAAGCTTCCTACTAAAGTCCAGTTCTCCTGCTCTTTGTCTCTATTGCCATTGGGCATTTTGATACCCCCTAAGAAATTTCTTACATCCCACATGTGAGAGAGATCATTCAGAGTCTGTTTCTCTCCTTCTGACTAATTTCACTCAACGTGATAATCTCTAGACTCATCCACATCACAGCAAATTGCACGGCTTTACCTTTGTTTTCCACAGTCAAGTAGTATTCCCTTGTGTATATGTAGCAATGTTTCTTTTCATTTACTAACAAATTAACATTTTATTTATATTGAATGGTCTATGTCTAACCAGGTATTTCTTTTTCTTACACCCTAAGAGATATTTATTATTATATTTTACTTATTTTATTCACTGATTTTTAATTAAATCACCGTGAAAAACGGCTATAAGGTTCATGGTTGGGTTTCATTCATACGATGTTCCAATACTCAACCCTTCACCAGTGTACATTTCCCACCACTAATGACCCTAGTTTCCCTCTCCCCACCCCCATACCACTCATCTGTTCAGGAGCATTTGGGTTATTTCCATATTTTGGCTATTGTATATAGTGTTGCAATGAATATAGGAATGCCAATGTCTTTTCTGCATTGTGATTTTAGGTTCTTGGGGCATATTTCCAGGAGTATAATTGCTGGGTCATATGGAAGCTCAATTCCTAGCTTTTTTTTTTTTTTTTTTTTTTTTTGCTTTTTGGGTCACACCCAGCGATGCTCAGGGGTTACTCCTGGCTTTGCACTCAGGAACTACTCCTGGCGGTGCTTGGGGGACCATATGGGATGCCGGGGATCGAACCCGGGTCGGCCGCGTGCAAGGCAAACGCCCTACCCGCTGTGCTATCGCTCCGGCCCCTCAATTCCTAGCTTTTTGACCAATGTCCATATTGTCTTCCAAAAAGGCCGGAACGGTCACTATTCCCATGAGCTGTGTTTTCCCTCCCCCTCACCAACACTGGTTCTTTCTTTTGAGAAGTTCCAGTCTCTGTGGTGTGAGTTGATATCTCATTATCGTTTTGGTTTGTATTTCCCTGATGATTAGTGATATAGAGCATTTTTCCATATGCTCTTTTGGCCATTTGTGTTTCTTCTTTGAAGTTCCCGTTCATCACTTGTCCTCATTTTTGATAGGGTTGGATGTTTTTTTTTGTAGAGTTCTACCAGTGCTTTATATATCTTGGATATTAACCCTTTGTTGGATGAATGGTGGTCAAATAATACCTCCCAGTCTGTGAGCTGTCTTTGTATTCTGGTCATCATTTTCTTTGAGGTACAGAAACTTCTTAGTTTAATGTAGTCTCATTTGTTTATCTTTGCTTCTACTTGCTTGGTCAGTGGTGTTTCATCCTTAAGGATGCCTCTAACTTCAATGTCATGGAGAGCTCTGCCTGTATTTTCCTCTATATAACTCATGGATTCAGATCTGATGTCTAGGTCTTTAACTCACTTTTTCTGCAATATTTATTTATTTATCGATAGTTTTAATTGAAATGCAGTGAGATACACAGTTACAAAGTTGTTCATGATTGGGTTTCAGTCGTATAATGTCCCAACATCTGTTCCTTCACCAGTATACATTTACCATCACTAATGTCCCCACTTTCCCTCCCACCGCCCCCTGCATCCCTCCACCTCCATGGCACTTTTCTTCTCTATCTCTGTTGTCTGTCTCTCTCTATCTCTCTGTTTCTCTGTCGCTGTCTGTCTGTCTCTCTCCCTCCCTCTCCCCCTCTCCCCACTTTGGGCATTATGGTTTACAGTACAGATACTGAAAGGTTATCATGTTTATCCTTTTACCTACTTTCAACACTTTCAATTTTGTCCTGAGTGATCATTTCCGACTCTAATTGTCATACTGGTCCCTTCTCTATCCTGATTGCCTTCCACCCCCACACACTTCTGGCAAACTTCCAACCATTGACCAGTCCTCCTGGCCCCTATTTTCCTTGGCCTTGGATGTTAGTTTCATACTATTTTTTAAATATCCTGCAAATAAATGTAGTCATTCTCTCTCTGTCCCTCTCCTGATTAATTTCACTCTCCATGTCCAACTATTTTAGGCAAATTTCATGATTTTATTTTTCCTAACAGCCTGCTGCAGTATTTAAATGTTGCAGTGAAATGAGCTGAGGAACTACCTCAGGTAGCTGGAGTACATGCTTGCATTCTGGAGCCCAGAATTTGATGCTGGTACTTCACGGTCCCTGAGCCCCCCCAAAAGGGACCCTAGAGCACTGAGGCAAGAGTAGCCCTCAAAAATTACTTGATGTGACTCAATAAATAAAATCCAAAGTAAAAATAAACCTCAAATTTGCCATGAAAGGAGCTCAATTTAAAAACACTATTTTACCAAACATTTTTATTAAAGGCAGAAAAAGCTATCTAATAAAAGATAAAAATATGAAAAACTTAGGTGTGTCTAACCTAAGTATTTGGTATTGAAAATCCAAAGATTTATATGGCTTCTAACTGGTTGTTATTATTAATTATAATTCTTGATGTGACATATCCTACTGTTTGTTACTAATTTTAATGAACACATAATTGAAGAATATATGTCTCCAAGGTTCTAATCAGTCTGATTTTTGTCTGGTGTTTGTTTTTGTTTGGGGATTACCTTTGGTGCTCTAGGGTTGCTCTTGGCATGGGTGCAACTCTCAGCATTGTCTCTCCAACGCTGTCAGTCTGGCAGTCCTGGTCTGGTGCTCAGGGGTGACTTCTGATTTGCAATGGGGACCCTGCAGTTCTGGGGGTCTAACCTGGAGCTCCAGCATGCAAAGATTGTGTTCCAGTCCATTGAGCTATCTCCTCAACCTTCATCAATCTGGGATTGTTTTTATTATTTGTTTGTTAGTTTGGGGACCACACTGGGCTGTTACTCCTAGCTCTGTGTTCAGGGATAACTCCTGGAGGTGTTCAAAGAACCACATAGCCAGGATTTGAACCTTGGCAAGCAAGGCAAGCACCTTGCCATTTGTACTATCTCTTTGGCCCTCAACCTGGCCTTTAAGATTAGGTGTCATGGGGGAAGAGACTTAATGACCAATACATAAGAAAAAGGATTTTTATTTGAGACAAAAGAATCTTGCAAAAATCTAAATGGTAAATGAGTATCCTTTAAATAAAATTAAGGTACCTTATCAATTTTAGTGTTGTGTAATAAAACCAATAGAGGTGACAGTGAATTTTTAAAAATCAAATCTTCCTTGTGTTTCTTTCACTATTCTATTCTTATCTTTCATTGCTTGATTCATACTTCTTAAACTTATTTGCCTCTTTTTGTCCTTTTATTTATTTGTTGTTGTTTTGGGTCCACACCCGGTGATCTGCAGGGGTTACTCCTGACTCTACATGCAGGAATCACGTCTGGCGGTGCTCAGGTACCATATGGGATGCCGGGAATGGAACCCAGGTTGGCCACGTGCAAGGCAAGTGCTTTACCTGCTGTACTATCTCTCCAGTTCCTGTTTTAGTCCCTTTAATAGTTAGGTCTCAATCGGTAGTATCAACGAATTCAGGGAGTATTTAGAAGTGTATGAAGACACTTTGAAAAATAGGGGCCTCTCTCAGTGGTGCTCAAAGCAGCCACACTATGATATGACTTTTGTGCATGGCATTAGAAAGAGGTCTGAGTTTTTTTTTTTTTTGAATGTGACAGGACAGTTTTCCCAACACCTTAATAAAGAGGATTTCCTTGCTTCATTTTATATTTTTTGCACTGCTCTTTTATTGAAATTAACTGACCATGTACCTGAGGGTCTGTCTCTGGGTTTTCTATTTAGAGCTCATAATTTCATTGGGCCAAGCCTACAACATCTGGGATTCAGCACTCGGGGTGAACTTTTTTTTATAGTTCCTTGATCTGTGCATATCTGTGGTTCTAGTGTTTCTGCCTAAAAGAACATACCAGAAGCTGCTCTTCTCCTAATATGGGCCATAGTTTGGCATTGTGTACATAAGGCAGGTGCTGTGTTTTACCCTAATGCTTAAAGCCAATTTCCTGTTCAAACACCATGCCACCATATTTAGAACTTGATTGGGATGTATTTTAAAAGACTAATTCATTAAAAAAATCCAGCTTGGGGAAAATGATGAAAATTCCCGCCCTTTCATTATTTTTCAAAAATCTGTTCTTACTGAATTCAGAGGAAAATGATGCCAACTGTGTTTGTATAGATATAGATGTCTGTGGAAACATGCAGAAGAACTGTGCTGTCTCAACAGTCGGTTGGAACACAGATGGCTCAAATCATCACAACGCAAACATAACAACTTTATACAATTTGAATCCAACTCAGCCACTATTTGGTGAGCATCTACTATATGTCAGCTGCCTCAGGGTAAGACTGTAGGCATTATTCTATTCCAGAAACCTCTAGACAAACTCAAATGAGTTCTTATCACTTAAATCCCAACTGTTGCAAAATCAAATTCTCTGACTAGTGTTAGCATCCATTATATTAATTGGCAACTGATAGGTCAGGGTCTGTTGAGGAAGTTATAAACTCTTAATCAAAAACACTGACAGTAATATGGGAATGAAGCCCGAAGGACCTTCAAAAATGTTTCTCTGGGCACATTCATCATGTTGGAGATTTGCCTGCATCTCAGCTTGAGAAAAGTACTCCCGGCTCTCTCCCTTCGGGGAAGTCCATGTTTTTTTTTTTGCGGGGGGAGGGGGAAAGTCCATGTTTTCTCTTGAGTGTGTAACTTGCTCTCTACCCCCTCATTTCTCTAAATGAAACTATTTTTACTCGTCTCTCTCTCTCTCACATGCAGACACAGAAACAAAGTTATTTTGGGTAGTATCTGATGAGAGGAATAAACCAGGTCTCTAAACTGAGGTGCAGGCGATTTGGTCTCCTTGGGGTGCCATTCTGCTTTATCAAGTCAGCTTCAGAGATTTCATTTCTAATCATGGGTGTTTTTTTTTTTGCTTTTGGGCCATATCTGGGGATGTTCAGGGCTTATTTCCTAGCTCTGTGCTCAGAGATCATTCCTGTTGGGGCTTGGGGGACCATATGGGGTGCTGGGGATCTAACCTGGGTGGGCCATGTGCATGACACGTGCTCTACCCACTGTGCTATTATAAGTTTTTCTTCAATTTCTCTAGATAAGAAAATATATTTCTCTCCAGTTTGTGAAACCATCTCTACTGGCTATGCAGATGAAAGTAAGTATCTGGTTCCACCTTTGAGAGTGTATCTTGGCTATTCTGTGGGGGTAAGGGGGTCACACTCAGTTGTGCTCAGGGCTTCCCCCTGGCTCTGTAATTAGGAATCATTCCTGGAGGGAATCAGGAAACCATATGGGGTGCTGGGGATTGAATCCTGCTGCCCTATCTCTTTGGCCCTAAGAGTTGTGTCTTTGTCTCCTGCTAACACACTCTTGGAGCAGCCTTGTAGCCTAAAAACAGAACCTCCAGCCACTGGAAAGAACTCCATTTCCACGACTATCTTCATTAGAATTTGTTTCATTTTAATCTCAAAGATCCCCGTGACCTGGTACCTTGCCAAAACTTTTTTCCTTGTTTCTCTGTAGGAATATATTTATTGAATTAGCGTGTGACCCAGGTAATAGTTGACTCCAAGGTAGTGACAAGCCTCAAGAGAGGGGAATAACATGAATGAAGGGAAAGAAGTCACCTAGGAAGGAATAGTCACCTGGAACACTGGCACTGTTATTTTAATTATAATTCACAGCTTGGGAAATTGAACTTCGGGGGTTAAATAAGTTGGCCAAAGTCAAAGTGAGTAGGCAAGAGTCTGGGTCCATTTTCTTTGATTTCAGGGCTCTTGAATTTTCTTTCCAGTCAAGTCAAACTGCAGCAGGACCACATTCTCACTCAAATCGGCTGCATACAAAGATAAATCTCTCCTGGGGCCAGAGAGATACGATACTGGGTAGGGCATTTGCCTTGTACATGGCAATTCTGAGCACCATCCCGTGTGGCCCCCCAAACAGAAAAGACAAGAGCTCTCTTTCTTTTTTTGCTTTTTGGGTCACACCCGGTGATTCTCAGGGGTTACTCCTGGCTCTGCACTCAGGAATTACCCCTGGCAGTGCTCAGAGGACCATATGGGATGCTGGGAATCGAACCCGGGTCAGCCATGGCAAGAACCAAGGCAAACGCCCTACCTGCCGTGCTATCGCTCCAGCCACAAGAGCTCTCTTTCTTTGAGTATGCATATGTGGCAATCACTGTTCCTAATGACTTGACATGCGTTTCATTGAGCCCTTGCCAGAATCTTATGAGGCGGGGATGTCATCCATATCCATATTTAACAGAAGAGAGTGGGGCTCAGATCAGCTAACTCACTTGCCTGAGGTCACACAGCAGCTAGGCACGGTGATGCTGAGGATCAAACCTTGGGCTCCTGGGTTCTAGATCAAGTTTCCTTCTCCTTTTTAAAAATTCTATTCTTTAATTAATCACCATGAGGTACAGTTACAGATTTGCAAACTTTTTTGCTTATGTATCAGTCATACAATGTTCGAGTTCCCATCCCGCCATCAGTGCTCATTCTCCACCACCAATGATCCTAATATCCCTCCAACCAACCCCATTCCATCCCTCCACCCCATCCAGCCTCTGTGGCAGGGCATTTTTTGCTTGCTCTCTCTCTCTCCTTTTGGGTCTTGTGGTTTGCAATAGAGGTATTGAGTGGCCATCATTCGGTCTATAGTCTACTTTCAGCATGCATCTTCCATTCGAGAGGGCTCTTCAAGCACCCTTTACTTGGTGGTCCCTTCTCTGTCAGAGCTGCTCTTTCCCCAAACATGTGAGGCTGGCTTTTAAGCCATGGAGCAATCCTCCTAGTACTCATCTCTACTCTTGGGTGTAAGTCTCATGTTCTGTTACTTTATATTCCACAAATGAGTGCAATCTTTCTATGTCCCTCTCTTTCTGACTCATTTCACTTAACATGATACTCTCCATGTTGATTCACTTATAATCAAATTTAATGACTTCATCCTTTCTAATAGCTGCATAGTATTCCATTGTGTAGATATACCAAAGTTTTTTAACCAGTCGTCTGTTCTCGGGTACTTGGGTTTTTTCCAGATTCTGGCTATTGTAAACAATGCTGAAATGAACATACAAGTGCAGATGTTATTTCTACTATACATTTTTTGCATCTCTGGGACATATTCCCAGAAGAGGTATTGTTGGGTCAAATTGGAGCTCAATTTCTAATTTTTGGAGAAGTATCCATATGGTTTTCCATAAGCTTCCTCCTCCTTGTGCTTCTCTTTTTCAGAAAGCCAGATTCCAGAGACGAGCAAGGATTTCTATTATTGAACTTGAGTTCGAAGATGAGAATTCCTTTACTCCAGCCCTGCTCACGATTTTTGACTGAATTGGAAGGGTCCAGAGATATCACCACGCTTTTCTGTCTCTGCCACTAAAGTGTACTGAGTCAAATGGGTGTCTGTTCTCCCTGATTGTACACGTTGTTCCTTGACACCTTAGGTCTACAGCGGGAGTTTTCAGATGTGTTAGGTGAATCTCCAGGATAGTAAACAACACTGTTAGTTGTTCAGGGATGGGGAGTCAAGACACTGTCCTGCTCATCACCACCCTTCTCACATTGCCCCCAGTGCCCTCTTACTTAGAATTACCACCTTCCCCCCCTCTTCCACTGGTAGGTTCTTTCTGTTTTAAAACCCATTTTCAAATCCAATTCCTTGATTTTCCATTGGTGTGACAGGGTCTTTAAAAGCAAGACCGACCACATATGTTATCCTCGGGTTGTCTCTCTTTGCCAACACTAATTGCCTGAAACTTTCTAGCTGTAACTAGACTGTGGCCAGCTTCACCCTTTCCCAAGCCAAATGAAAGCTGGGTGGGCCAGACCGCCTGAGAACAGGTCAAGGCTATAGGTGATTGTTTTCTCCATCTTCCAAGTCTGGAAGGAAATGGAGTAAATATCAGGCTGGTCCTGATGAAGGAAACCAATTCACTTGCAAAACAGGATTCCTCCCTCCCAGAAGATGGACTTCGGAGGAATGACTGAGAAAACTGAGAACGCATTTAGCAGAAGTTTGTGGGGGCATTCTGGCTAGCTGGCACATTGTCAAATGAGAGGCCCAGAGAATGATCTGTAACCGGAGTATTTCTTAGCTGCCAATCTGAGTTGCTGTTGGCCTCTCTGAGGATGAGAATGCTGACATGCCACTAGTGTCCATGGTGACCTTGGTGACACCTTTTGGCCTTCCACAGGGACCCACCTGACTCTTATGGACAACCTAACGTTAGCTCTTGCACTGTTAGGGGCTCTTGGGAATACTAACTTGCTTTTCCACACAGACCGGTTGGGTTGTCTCTCCTGACTCATAATACCTGTAACATCTTTGATGAGTTGGAGGTGGTCCAAGACCTAGGAGGAGGGCCTCTCTTGTATATTGTTCTGGATAAAGTGATGAATTTCTCCAAAATTCTCCTCCTCGATCCCATTTGGCCCACTGCTCTGCGTTCAGTGTTCCTGAGCTTGCGCTTTGCCCTGTGACAACTGTGAAATTTCTGCTATCAGTATTCCCCCATCCTCACTTCCCCTTGCTCTCTTGTAGCAACTCAGAGAGTGAACAATAATAAAACTTGGTTTTGGATTGTACTAGATTCAAGTTCTTTCTCGTTCACGATCTCATGGAAACTTCTTAGCAATCTTGCGATTGGTGTTTTTGGGTGGGTGGGGACGGGGCCAGCATACTCCTGAATGGAAGGTGTTCGGGGTACCCTGAGGTTCCAAAGGATCGAACCCAGGCTACACATGTTCAGAGCATGCGCTCCAGGTCTTTGAGCTATCTTGAGGGCCCTGGGATTGGTATCATCATGTGAGACACATGGAACCTGAGGCTCAGTGGTGATAAATGAGCTGCCCAAAATTACAGTTGGGGCTGGAGTGATAGTTCAATGAGTAGGGTGCTTGCATTGCACATGGTGATCCGGGGTTTGACCCCAGAGCCCCGTATGGTCCCTGAGTCCACTAGGAGTGATTCCTTGAGCTTAGAACCAGGAGTAAAACCTGAGCACCGCTGCATGTGGCTCCCAAAACAAACCAAAAAAATCCAACCAAGATCACACAAGCACAGTTGCTTGCAGAGTCTGTTCTGAGGTGCAAGTCTTGAATGGCTGACTCTCTTCTCAGCACAAAACATAGATGAAATGCCAACTGAGGCCTTAAAGGCAATTTGTCCAGTCGCATGTTGTTTCAGTGTAGTAGAGGAAAAATTACTTAGCCCCAGTACATATCTTTTTCTTCAAAACACCATCTTCTTCAGGTGATTGTTGGAGAAATTCAGGGTAAAGTCTGATTTCCAGCCTTCGTGAAGCTTAATTATACAAGTGTGTTTATCTTGGCTGCCTCTAAAGATTCATTCTTGTTAGAAAACAACATAGATAATCAGAACTGAACTCGTACTATGTTAATTTACGGGAGAAGAAATGATTCCAAGAGAGCTGAAATTTTCTTGCAAATCTTTGGCTCAGCAGTGCGCTCTTAAATAAAGCTGTAAGTAATCATCAATTTTCCCACTTGATTAAAGAGGGAAGAAACGCTTTGTGCCTCAGAGAGATGCCCCCTTCCCTACCAGTCCTAGGGAAAACTCCTGGTCGAGAGCAATTTTAAAGCCCAGAGTGAGATTTCTGGCTTTCTATTTCCATTCTTTATTTTCCCGGATTCCCATCTCACTTCTCAAAAGCTAACTTGAAATACATTTCTTTTTTTTAAATGATACTTGGGCATTTCACTCTCACCCTTAACCACCATCCCTCCCCACATAGATCTCACATAAGTGGGTTAACAATCCCATTTACCATGTGTTTTCTTTTACTTTTTGGGTTTTGGGCCATACCTGGTGGTTCTCAGGGTTTACTCCTGGCTCTGTACTCAAGGATCACTCATTCCTAGTGGGCTCAGGGGATCATATGCAGTGCCAGGGTTTGAACTCAGGTCAGCCATGTATAAGGCAAGTAAGCAACCTGCTCTAATATTGCTCCAGCTCCTGTGCTTTATTATGTGGCTCTTACTATGGTCCTAGTCAATAATTTAAATTTTTTATATTAAAATTTTTTAAAAACCAAATCACCATGATTTACATAGTTATTCTTAGTAGAGTTTCATGTGTACAACAGCAATCCCACCACCAGTGTAGACTTCCTTCCACCTGTGCCCCCAGGTTTCCTCCCATGTTTTGAGTTTTGTTGTAGTTTGGGTCTCGTGCTTAGAGTGTTGTTGGCTCAGTAGTTTAGATATATAGATATACCTCACATCTACACCACCAAATGTTCCGAGGCTCCTGATCTTTGCCCTTGTTGCCTCATGCCCATCTCTTTTTACTGGCCCCCCAGTATTTCTTTACCTGTTCTCATTTCTGTAACCTAGAGTCAAGGGTAATCTGGGTTTTCCCCACCCCCCCTTGCTACCTTGCATTCCCCCCTCCTATTATTCTATATACGAGAGATAAGTGAGATTGTCCAGTATTTGTCCTTTATCTGACTTACTTCACTTAACATGATATCTTCAGTTCCATCCAAGTTGTAGTGAATTACATGGTTCCATTGTTTTTTGCACTGCATAGTATTCCTTTGTGTATATATAACACATCTTCATTATCCATTTATCTATCACTGGATGCCTAGGTTGAGTCCATATCTTAGTTATTGTACTCAGTGTTATAATGAGTAATTGTGTGTATATATTCCTTTGAATGATTTTTTTTTGTCATGAGGGTATACACCAAGAAGTGCAATTGTTGGGTTGTATGGCTACTCTATTTTTACTTTTTTTCTGTGAAGCCTCCATACTACTTTCCATAGAGGCTGAACTAGGCAACATTCCCACCAGCAGTGGATGAGAATTGCCTTTTCACCACATCCCCATGAACACAGATTGCTCCCTGCTTCTTGGATATGTACCAATCTCATCCTAGTTGATAATCTTTTGAGTTGCGATGTTCTGGGGAAGTGGAGTTAGCAGATCAGTATCTGAAACTGCAAAGTTGGAACTCCATCAACATCATTCACATATTTCTTCAATTTTGAGAAATTCACAAGTGACCTGACTTCTGCCCCTCACCCAAATGCTTCTGCCCCTTACCCAAACACATACCCACTTCTTTTGAAAAAAATTTTAATTGACTCACAATGAGATAGACAGTTGCAAGGTTGTTCATGATTGGATTTCAGTTATAACATATTCCAACACCAATTCCTTCACCATTGTACATTTTCCCCCAGTAATATCCCAAGTTTCCTTCCCACCCTCCTCTGCCCCCACCTCTATGGCAGGCACTTTTCACGCACACACACTCTCTCTCTCTCTTTCTCCTTTTGTAAAACACGCCCCTTTCTAACCTTCACAATCAGGACTAGTGAGAACTGCTTCAAATGGGCTGAGAACTCACAGTTTTAAGTGAGGTCTGCCCATTCGGAAAAAGCAACAGAAGAAAGTGACAATTCTCTTCTTCCAGCAAAGGTTATTTAAGAATTTCAAATTGAAATGTCATTTGCAGAGCCATTTGAGTCTTGTGCTTAAACACTTATCTACAAATAAATGCAAGTTGGAGTATAGCAGCTATTCCCTCCCACCCTCAAACATATACTAATCTTTTCCCTTGGCAGAGTTGTTTCTTTAGTTTGGCATAAGAGATTGAAAATTGGACTGGAAGATGATCGTTTAAACAGCTAGGATGCAGGCTTCCCATGGAGGAAGTCCGGGTCCTGTCCCTGGCACCATGTCATACTTTGAGCACCACCAGGCACAGAACTGGGAGTAGCTCATAAACATTTCTGGGTGTGGCCAAAAACAGAAAATTGAAAATAGTTTCATAACCTGTTTGTGTTTAATTAAATATATTTAGCTCTTTGGGGCTGCACTCAGAGGTGCTCAACTTGATCATTGTACAACTTGTACAACTTTATCATTTTTATAATCTTTCATGAGTTCTGCTATAACGTCTGTGGCTTGTTTATTGTTTTTTGTTTAACTATTGTGTGAAAGTCTTATTCTTTTATTTTTTTGCTTTTTGGGTCACACCCAGCGATACTCAGGGGTCACTCCTGGCTCTGCACTCAGGAATTACCCCTGGCGGTGCTCAGGGGACCATATGGGATGCTGGGAATCAAACCCGGGTTGGCTGTGTGCAAGGCAAACGCCCTACCCGCTATGCTATCACTCCAGCCCCAAAAGTCTTATTCTTTCATTATGTAGTTTTGTTTTTGCACAGTTACTGTACTTTTCCAAATGGAATAAAGACAATAGAAAAAGTTGGCTTTGGCACCAAAACAAACAAATTGACTTGTCACTGAATTACTTACAGATTTGTTTTTTTTTTTAGAGGGGAGGGGCATAGCCAGCAGTGCTCAAGGCTTATACTCGCCTCTGCTCTCAGGAATCATTCCTGGTGGACTTGGGGGCACTATATGGGATGCCGGGATCAAACCCATTCCACTATTGCTCTGGCAGTCAGGGGCCATTCTTTTTTAAAAATTATTTATCGTTTTTTATTATTGAATCAACGAGAGATATAGTTACAATACTTTCATGTTTGAGTTTCAGTCATACAATGATCAAATAGCCATCCCTCCACCAGTGCACATTCTCCACCACCAATGTCCCCAGTATACCCCTTCCCCTGTTTCCAACCCTCCCCCTACCTCTATGGCAGACAATTTCCTCCATACTATCTCTCTACTTTGGGGCATTATGCTTCGCAATATAGATACTGAGACAGGTGCAGATGTCATTTCTACTGTGCTTTTTTGCACCTTAGGGATATATTCTCAGGGGCCATTCTTGACTCTGTTCAGGAGTGACCCTTAGTGGTGCTCGCGGGAC